>NC_090343.1:37858227-38013227 GCF_035084215.1 Heptranchias perlo | reverse complement strand
ACTTCCCATTTGTCTCGTTTCACCTCATCTGCACTTTCAGGTTCTTGCTTCTTCTGGTTAGTTTGCCTTCAACTTGGACCAAGTCCAAATTTACTGCCTGTGGTATGCTGTATGAGGCTGAGTTTCTCAAATCTTATCCCTTTCCTTGCTCCCCATCCCCCTGGGATTCCAGTCTTACCAAATGAGCTTCTCATCTACTTTCCTGCTCCTCTGAAACCTTTCTGCTACAGAACATTTGAGCAGATCTTCAGTAATTGATCCTAGCTGGACCACATAAAGCACTATCGGGTCTTGCTGTCCTCCGCCAAAACTGCTCATTATTCCAGGATCATCCTGGAATTCAAAGATAACCCCCAGCTTCTCTTCACTACAAACCGTCTTCTAAAACCCCTCACCCCTGCTTCCTCCACCCTCCATCTTCAACAATAAGTGCAAGGAGCTCATGGACTACTTTGTCACTAAGATTGAGATCATCCTTTCAGCTGCCTCTGCCGCATCCCACTCTTCCCCTAGCCCACCAAGCCAAATTTCCCCTATAGTTCCCCCCTGCCCTAGCCCTGAACTTGCATCTTTCTCTAGTTGCTCTCCTATCTCCCCTTGTGCCCTCTCTGAGCTCATCTTGACCAAAAGACCCACCTCCTGCTCCCTTAACCCTATTCCTACCAAACTGCTGACCACTCAACTTCCCTTCCTGGCCCCCATGTTAGCTGATATTGTTAATGGTTCCCTCTCCTCAGGTACTGTCCCCCTCCCCTTCAAATCTGCCATCATCACCCACCTCCTCAAAAAACCCACCCTTGACCCTTCTGTCCTTGCAAACTACCGTCCCATCTCCAACCTCACTTTCCTCTCCAAAGTCCTTGAATGTAATGTCGCCTCCCAAATCCGTGCCCCTCTTTCCCGCAACTCCATGTTTGAATCTCTCCAATCAGGTTTCCGCCCCAGCCACAGTACTGAAATAGCCCTTATCAAATTCACAAATGACTTCCTATGTGACTGTGACCGTGGTAAACTATCCCTCCTCATCCTTCCCTACCTGTGCAGCTTTTGACATAGTTGACAACACCATCCTCCTCCAACTCCTCTCCTCCATCGTTCAGCTGGGTTGGACTGCGCTTGCCTGATTCCATTCTTATCTATCCAGTCATAGCCAGCGAATCACCTGTAATGGCTTCTCTTCCCGTTCCCGCACTGTTAGGTCTGGAGTCCCCCAAGGATCTATCCTTGGCCCCCTCCTATTTCTGATCTACATGCTGCCCCTCGCCGACCTCATCTGAAAACACAATGTCAGGTTCCGCATGTACACTGACGACACCCAGCTCTTCCTCATCAACACCTCCCTTGACCCCACACTGATTTATCACACTGCTTGTCCTACATCCTATACTGGATGAGCAAAAATTTCCTCCAACTAAATGTTGGGAAGACTGAAGCCATTGTCTTTGATCCCTGCCACAAATCTGTTCCCTAGCCACCTATTCCATCCCTCTCCCTGACCACTGTCTGAGGCTGAACCAGACCATTTGCAACCTCAGCGTCCTATTTGACCCTGAGGTGAGCTTCCAACCACATATCCGCTCCATCACCAAGACTGCCTACTTCCACCTCCGTAACATTGCGCGTCTCTGCCCTTGCCTCAGCTCATCTGCTGCAGAAAACCCTCATCCATGCTGTTGTTACCTCCAGACTCGACTATTCCAATACTCTCCTGGCTGGCCTTCCATCTTCCACCCTCCATAAACTTGAGCTCATCCGAAACTCTGCTGCACGCATCCTAACTCACACCAAGTCCTGTTCACCATTCATCCCTGTGCTCGCTGGCCTTCATCGGCTCCCGGTCTGGGAATTCCTCGATTTTAAAATTCTCATCCTTGTTTTCAAATCCCTCCATGGCCTCGCCCCCCTCTATCTCCGTAACCTCCTCCAGCCCTATAATCCTCCGCGATCTCGGCGCTCCTCCAATTGTTGCGCATCCCTGATTGTAATCACTCCATCACTGAGGCTGTGCCTTCAGCTGCCTAAGCCCTAAACTCTGAAATTCCCTCCCTAAACCTCATTGCCTCTCTACCTCTCTCTCTCGTCCTTTAAGACGCTCCTTACAACCTACTTCTTTGACCAAGCTTTTGTTCACCTGTCCTAATATCTCCTTATATGGCTCAGTGTCAAATTTTGTTTGATAATCGCTCCCATGAAGCACCTTGGGGACATTTTACCACGTTAAAGGTGGTTTATAAATACAAGTTGTTGTTGTTGCAGGCTGTCTCATATTCTTGACACAAATATACTACTTCCAGAGCTTTCTCCCCCCAGAAATGTAAATCTGTTCCTTATTGTAAAATAATATTTCATTTCATCAACGTATTGTGCCAAGATGCCTTGAAATTAAGGAATTAGAAAATCTATCACTCTTTCTTATCCCCTTATAGCTGACTTACAACTTACAATGGCAAGTTCTAGAAGTGGGTTGAATGCATATCTTCTTTTGCTTGGGGATGATATCATTTTGGGAAACCCAAGAGGGGGGTGGAAAGTAGAGAGAACATATCTTCTGTGATCTCTGTACATGGTTAAAAAGTTTTGAACTGTCTGTTACAATGTTGAAATAGATCTTGGTTATAGCCAAGGATTCTGGAAGGACTGAAGGTGCCTCTCTATGATTGTATGATTCAGGCTACCAAAAATGTTGTTTTTTCAAATTTGCTTCAATTGATGTGTGTGTGTGTCATACCTCCTGTCACACTATTTGTATAATACTTTTTGGTGCACTTCACTGTACCTATTTTTTTATATTTGTCTTCTGTTGAGTCTTCTCCCATGTCAGTGGTGCTGGTCTCCATGATGCCAGTTGCCTGAGGTCTGTTATCTCTCCCCTTTCCCACTGCTGCCCCAAGGTGTCCTGTTCTTCTCAATCTGTATGCACTCCAAGCCACAGCTATAATGCTTTCCTCAGTGACTGCCCCCAAGCCTCCTCCCACTGTCCCAGGCCTCAGGATCCTCCCTATGTATTGTTGTACCCAGCAACTTCCTCCTCCAGTGCTTCCACACCACCTCCCCCATCACCATCACAGTGAAGCCATTGTCTTCAGTCCCTATCACAAACTCCGTAAGTAGCCATAAGACTACTTTCCCCACCACTGCTACATCCCAGCACCCCCTGCCACCACTTCCACATTCCCAACACACCACACTCAGACCCTGAAACCCTTTCTCACTAATCCAAGGACCCTCCACTCCTTTCACACTCCACCAACCTCTCCCACAGCTCCCATACTCACAGACGACTCTGCCAACACTACCAAACCTCCCTCTCCTGTACTTTGAATGCCTCGTACCCATCAGCAACCTGGAACATCTTCCTTACCATATTCATGTGGATCCTGGACTTCTTTGGAAATAAAGGTAATGGATAGTACATTAGTATGACAAATGTATCCTAATCAAGGAGACTGAATTATGATATCCACAAAAATGTGGACCTAATCACATAATTCGAACCTGAAAATGTTGCTGACATTCACAATATTTTGTAATAAAAGTACAATGTCACTTGTTCAATTACCTTAAATCAGTGGTCCTGATCAAATATGTTACATTGCACAAAGCACTGCACATGTGACACACTGTCTAATGCTAATTTCTGTCACAAAAATAATATAGAATCAAAGGCAATCATTTACAGTGTACACAAAATTCTCTAGGAACGCACAGTACCAGATCCATAATATCTGCAGACTCAAAATTGTTTTTCCGACAAACAAAGCCATGGTTTTGATCTCCAGCCTGAATAGCAGGCAACCTTTGAATGAACTCAGCCAGTGTGTACTTCGCATCAATTAGACTTTGTAATCATAAAAGGACTGCTACTTTAGAGGCAGAATCATACATTGTGTTTTACACAGTGCAATGTTCCTATCTTTCTAAAATGGCACAGCATCTGATTTACCATAAACAGCACCTTGGAAGATTTGCAAATATATATAAAATGTATATATCTTTTGTTAATAATTTGAGATTGGAAATTTTTATGTAGCATGTCTTACTCACTGTTTATTCTGGATAGTTGATTGCATTAATATGTGGTAATCATGCTTTTTTATGTTGTTGACTATAAAGTTAATTATATTGTCTGCTTTGCTTCAGTTGGGAAGAAAATGAATGTTCATGAGTATGAGTGTGGAGAGCAGGAAGGCTTGCAATAACTTCAGTCAGAATTTACATTTTTGTTTAAAGCTGTATTACCCCACTTTTTCAAGTTTTAAATTTTGACAGTATTTACAAATTGTGGAATCTTTGAAAAATTATTCAATTTTTCTGATTTTAAAAGTTTCAACCAAAATTTGGATTAAATAAGCCTCTTACAAAACGATCTAAGTAATGTACCCAGTGGCAAGAACATTTTTTTATATTCATTCCTGGGATGTGGGCGTTGCTGACAAGGCCAGCATTTATTGCGCACCCCTAATTGCCCTTGAGAAGGCGGTACTAGCCGCCGCCTTGAACCGCTGCAGTCTGTGTGGTGAAGGTTCTCCCACAGTGCTGTTGGGTAGGGAGTTCCAGGATTTTGACCCAGCGACGATGAAGGAACAGTGATATATTTCCAAGTCGGGATGGTGTGTGACTTGGAGGGGAACGTGCAGGTGGTGTTGTTCCCATGTGCCTGCTGCCCTCGTCCTTCTAGGTGGTAGAGGTCATGGTTTTGGGAGGTGCTGTCGAAAGAAGCCTTGGCCAATTGCTGCAGTGCATTCTGTGGATGGTACACACTGCAGCCTCTGTGCGCTGGTGGTGGAGGGAGTGAATGTTTAGGGTGGTGGATGGGGTGCCAATCAAGCGGGCTGCTTTGTCCTGGATGGTGTCGAGCTTCTTGAGTGTTGTTGGAGCTGCACTCATCCAGGTAAGTGGAGAGTATTCCATCACACTCCTGACTTGTTCCTTGTATATGGTGGAAAGGCTTAGGGGAGTCAGAAGGTGAGTCACTCGCCGCAGAATACTCAGCCTCTGACCTGCTCTTGTAGCCACAGTATTTATGTGGCTGGTCCAGTTAAGTTTCTGGCCAATGGTGACCCACAGGATGTTGATGGTAATGCAGTTGAATGTCAAGGGTAGGTGGTTAGATTCTCTCTTGTTGAAGATGGTCATTGCCTGGCACTTGTTTGGTGCGAATGTTACTTGCCACTTATGAACCCAAGCCTGGATGTTGTCCAGGTCTTGCTGCATGTGGGCATGGACTGCTTCATTATCTGAAGGGTTACGAATGGAACTGAACACTGTGCAATCATCAGCGAACATCCCCATTTCTGATCTTATGATGGAGGGAAGGTCATTGAAGCAGCTGAAGATGGTTGGGCCTAGGACACTGCCCTGAGGAACTGGTGCAGCAATGTCCTGCGGCTGAGATGATTGGCCTCCAACAACCACTGCATCTTCCTTTGTGCTAGGTATGACTCCAGCCACTCCCCCTGATTCCCATTGACTTCAATATTACTAGGACTCCTTGGTGCCAAACTTGGTCAAATGCTGCCTTGATATCAAGGGCAGTTACTCTCACCTCCCCTCTGGAATTCAGCTCTTTTGTCCATGTTTGGACCAAGGCTTTAATGTGGTCTGGAGCTGAGTGGTCCTTGCGGAACCCAAACTGAGCATCGGTGAACAAGGTATTGGTGAGTAAGTGCCGCTTGATAGCACTGTCAACGTCCCCTTCCATCACTTTGCTGATGATTGAGAGTAGAGTGATGGGGCGGTAATTGGCCATATTGGATTCATCCTGCTTTTTGTGGACAGGACATACCTGGGCAATTTTCCACATTGTTGGGTAGATGCCAGTGTTGTAGCTGTACTGGAACAGCTTGGCTAGAGGCGCAGCTAGTTCTGGAGCACAAGTCTTCAGCACTACAGCCGGGATGTTGTTGGGTCCCATAACCTTTGTTGTGTCCAGTGCACTCGGCTGTTTCTTGATAATCACGTGGAGTGAATTGAATTGGCTGAAGACTGGCTTCTGTGATGATGGGGTTATCGGGAGGAGGCTAAGATGGATCATCTACTCGGCACTTCTGGCTGAAGATGGTTGCAAACGCTTCAGCCTTGTCTTTTGCACTCACATGCTGGACTCTGCCATCATTGAGGATGGGGATGTTTGCAGAGCCTCCTCCTCCCGTTAGTTGTTTAACTGTCCACCACCATTCATGACTGGATGTGGCAGGACTGCAGAGCTTTGATCTGATCCGTTGGTTGTGGAATTTTTTTTCCAAAAAATATACTTTATTCATAAAATTTGTAGCAAAACATACAATACAGTTGTCATATCACATGCCAAATGTACACAATACAGATTATACAATTTGCAGGTTAAATCAAGTACAGTTCAGTGAACACATTGTATATAATTACAGTTCATGACACTCTGGGGTGTCTCATTGCATTATACTCAATACAGATTTTTAATACAGATTCGTTACAGGTACATTACAGGTACATTACAGCAATTTGAATTTTGCATTCTGCCCGGGGGGGTTTTCCCTGATTGCAGCCCCTCGGTATACAATTACGGGAAGGCTCCAAGTGGTTGCCTTTCCCCACAGAGCCTTTGCGGCGGCCGCACCTAGCTTCAGTGCGTCGCTGAGCACGTAGTCCTGGACCTTGGCATGTGCCAGTCTGCAACACTCAGTCAAGGACAGCTCCGTGCACTGGAAGACCAGCAGGTTTCGGGCAGACCAAAGGGTGCCTTTCACCGAGTTAATGGTCTTCCAGCAGCAGTTGATGTCTGTCTCTGTGTGCGTCCCCGGGAACGGTCCGTAGAGCACAGAATCCTGTGTTACGGAACTGCTCGGGACGGACATGGACAGATACCACTGCATCTCTCTCCAGACCTTCCTTGCAAAGGCGCATTCCAGAAGGAGATGGGTGACTGTTTTATCTGCACCGCAGCCTCCTCGGGGACAGTGTGCGGTGGCGCTGAGAGTCCGGGAGTGCATGAAGGCTCTGACAGGAAGGGCCCTTCTCACCACCAGCCGAGCTATGTCTTGGTGCTTGTTTGAAAGTTCTGGCGAATGACATTGACAGTCTGCTCAGGGAACCAACTGACAGGATCCATTGACTCCTTTTCCCGCAGGGTCTCGGACGTTACGTGCGGACCACTTACTGATCGCCTTGTGGTCGAAAGTGTTTTTTTGCATAAACGTTTTGACGAAGGACAGGTGGGGCGGAACGGTCCAACTGGACGGAATGTTCCATGGCAGTGTGTCCAGGCCCATCCTTCGCAACACCGGGGATAGGTATAACCTCAGCACGTAGTGACATTTTGTGTTTTCGTACCAAGGGCCCACGCAAAGCTTGATTCAGCCGCACATGAAAGCGGCCATCAGGATGAGGGCCACGTTGGGCACACCTTTCCCCCCTTTCTTCAGAGATTTGTACATCATGTCCCTGCGGACACGGTCCATTTTTGATCTCCAGATAAAGCGGAAGATGGCTCGGGTGACTGTCACGGCGCAGGAGCGAGGTATGGGCCAGACCTGTGCCAAGTACAGCAACACCGAGAGCACCTCGCACCTGATGACCAGGTTTTTACCCACGATCGAGTGGGATCATCGATCCCACAGTCCCACTTTCTGCTTCACCTTGGAAATACGCTCCTTCCAGTTCTTGGTGCACGCCCTGGCCCCCCCGAACCAGACCCCCAGCACCTTCAGGTAATCTGAAGGTGCTGGGGATCTGACGGTGAAGGGGACAAAGGATCGGTCGGTCCAGTTCCCAAAGAACATGGCCTCGCTCTTGGTGTGATTCACCCTGGCCCCTGAGGCCAGTTCGAACTGGTCGCAGATACTCATCAATCTGCAGACCGACAGATGATCCGAGCAAAAGACGGTGACGTCGTCCATGTACAGGGAGGCCTTGACCGGAGTGCCTCCACTGCCCGTATCCCTCCTGATGGACTCGGCAGAGGGTTCGATGCAGCACACGAACAAGACGGAGGAGAGAGGACAGCCCTGCCTGACTCCAGATTTGATCGGGAAGCTTTCTGATTCCCACCCATTGATTGAAACAGCGCTACTGATGTTTGTGTAGAGCAGTTGGATCCAATTGCGGATTCTTTCCCCAAACCCCATTTTGGAGAGCACGTCCATCATGCACGTGTGGGATATTCTGTCAAAGGCCCTCTCCTGGTCCAGGCTGATCAGGCAGGTATTCACCCCCCTGTCCTGGACATAGGCGATCGTATCCCTGAGTAGCGCCAGGCTATCCGAGATCTTCCTGCCGGGTACGGCGCAGGTCTGATCGGGTTGAATTACCACCTCCAGGGCTGACTTGACCCGATTGGCGATGACCTTGGACAGAATTTTGTAGTCCACGTTAAGTAGTGAGATGGGTCGCCAATTTTTGATTTCTTCCCTCTCCCCCCTTCTGCTTGTAGATGAGGGTGATGATGCCTTTCTGCATGGAGTCTGACATGCTGCCTGCCAGAAGCATACTCCTGTACACTTCCAGCAGGTCTGGGCCTATCCAGTCCCACAGAGCCAAGTACAACTCCACTGGTAAGCCGTCGCTTCTGGGAGTCCTACTCTTCTCAAAGGAACGGACGGCCTTTGTCAGTTCGTCCATAGTTAGCGGGTGATCCAGACTCTCTCGCTTGCTGTCGTCTAGAACCTCCGTGATAGACGACAAGAAGGATTGGGAGGCCGCGCTGTCTGTGGGCTTCGCGTCGTACAGTCCGGCGCAAGTTGGTTATGGAATTGCTTAGCTCTGTCTATAGCATGTTGCCTCTGCTGTTTAGCATACATGTAGTCCTTTGTTGTAGCTTCACCAGGTTGGCACCTCATTTTTAGGTACGCCTGGCGCTGCTTCTGGCATGCTCTTCTACGCTCCTCATTGAACCAGGGTTGATCCCTGGCTGGTTGGTAATAAGACCATAAGAGATGGGATCAGGAGTAGGCCATTCGGCCCCTCGAGCCTGCTCCGCCATTCAGTGAGATCATGGCTAATCTGATTTTTACCTCAACTCCACTTTCCTGCTTTTTCCCCATATCCTTTGACTCCCTTGCTGATCAAAAATGTGTCTAACTCAGCCTTGAATGTATTCAATGACTCAGCCTCCACAGTTTTTTGGGGTAAAGAATTCCAAAGATTCACGACCCTCTGGGAGAAGAAATTCCTCCTCATTTCCGTCTTAAACAGGCAATCCCTTATTCTGAGACTATGCCCCCTAGTTTTAGATTCCCCCATGAGGGGTAACATCCTCTCAGCATCTACCCTATCGAGTCCCCTCAGAATCTTGTATGTTTCAATAAGATCTCCTCTCATTCTTCCAAACTCCAATGAGTATAGATCCAACCTGTTCAATCTTTCCTCATAAGACAACCCTTCCATACCCGGAATCAACCCAGTGAACCTTCTCTGAACTGCCTCCAATGTAATGGTAGAGTGAGGAATATGCCAGGCCATATTGGTACCTTCGACATAGGTTAAAAAAAGGGATGAGGTCCTGCAAGGTGAATTTAAGGAGTTAGGAGATAAATTAAAAAGCAGGACTTCAAAGGTAGTGAGCTCAGGATTACTACCAGTGCCACGTGCTAGTGAGTATAGGAACAGGAGAATAGACAGGATGAATGCGTGGCTGCAGGGATGGTGTAGGAGGGAGGGATTTAGATTCTTGGGACATTGGGACCGGTTCTGGGGAAGGTGGGACCTGTACAAGCGTGACGGGTTACACCCGAGCAGGACCGGGACAAATGTCCTCGCGGGGGTGTTTGCTAGTGCTGTTGGGGAAGGTTTAAACTGGAGTGGCAGGGGGATGGGAACCTGAGCGGGGAGTCAGAAGGGAATAAAGTTGAGAGCAGCAAGAGAGGGGAAGACCCAGGGGAAATTTACAATACAAATAGTACAAACAGTTGTTCAAGAACAAGTGAAAGGGAAAAGCGTAGAGCAGCGGAAAGAAAGTGTACTTTAGGCACGACATAAAATAAAAACTAGAAGGCGTAAGGCGATTAACCCAGCATCAAAGCTGAAGGTCAGGCTAGGGTGTGTGGCCCAACTAAGAGTTCTATATACAAATGCACGGAGTATAAGGAATAAATTAAATGAACTACAGGTTCAAATTCAAATTGGAGGGTATGACATGATAGCTATTACTGAGACTTGGCTGCAGGATGGTCAGGATCGGGAACTAATTATATCAGGTTATAAGGTCTACAGGAGAGATAGGGAAAATGGAAGAGGGGGAGGAGTAGCCTTAATGATGAGAGATGAAATCACTTCAATGATAAAGGGGGATATAACGAGAGGTAAGCAGCCAACAGAGACCTTATGGGTTGAATTGAGCAATAGGAAAGGATCTAAGACTATAGTGAGAGTTGTATATAGGAGCCCTGGCAGCAGCTCTGAAATGCTAGATTGTATAAATGCAGAGATTAGACAAGCGTGTAAGAAAGGCATAGTGGTCTTAATGGGGGACTTTAACCTTCACATAGATTGGGGAAAGCAGACTAGCAACTGTCAGAAAGGTAGTGAATTTCTTGAGTGTGTCCGGGATAGTTTTCTACAGCAGTATGTCCAAGAGGCAACAAGGGGGCAAGCCATACTAGATTTAGTAATGAGTAACGAACCAGATTTAGTTAATGGCTTAACTGCATGAACATCTATCCAAAAGTGATCATAACATGATCGAGTTCAATGTGGTGTTTGAAAGGGAAAAAAGTGAATCAGCTGCTAAGATTCTAGACTTGGGCAAGGCCGACTTCAATGGGATGAGACAGAGACTGTCCACAGTAAACTGGGCAAATCTGTTAATGGGTAAAACGACTGATGATCAGTGGGAAATGTTTAAAGAAACATTTAACGTGATACAGAATCGGTTTATACCCCTGAGGGGCAAGAACTCTACTTGCCAAAAAAAACAGCCATGGACAACTAAAGAGGTAAGGGACAGTATAAGACATAAGGAAAGGGCACACAAAAGGGCAAAAAATGGCACAGATCCTGACGAATGGGAAAGATACAAAGATCAACAAAGGGTCACAAAACAGATAGTAAGGGCTACAAAAAGAGAGTATGAAAAGAAACTTGCAAGGCATATCAAAACCAATACGAAGAACTTTTATAGTTATATTAGGAAAAAGATGGTGGTCAGGAGCGGTGTTGGCCCCTTAAAAACTGAAAGTGGGAATATTGTCATTGACAATGGGGAAATGGCGGACATGTTGAACGATTACTTTGTGTCAGTATTTACAGTCGAAAAAGAGGATAGCATGCCAGAAATCCCAAGAAAACTAATATTGAATCGGGGACAGGGACTCGATAAAATTAACATAAGTAAAGCAACAGTAATGAAGAAAATAATAGCACTAAAGAGTGACAAATCCCCAGGACCAGATGGTTTCCATCCCAGGGTTTTAAAGGAAGTAGTTGAGCACATTGCGGATGCCCTAACTATAATCTTTCAAAGTTTTCTAGATTGAGGAACTGTCCCTCTGGATTGGAAGATTGGAAAATTGCACATAACACTCTGCTTTTTAAGAAAGGAGAGAGAGGGAAACCAGGGAATTATAGACCAGTTAGCCTAACATCTGTTGTGGGGAAAATGCTGGAGTCTATAATTAAGGATAGGGTGACTGAACACCTTGAGAATTTTCAGTTAATCAGAGAGAGCCGGCATGGATTTGTGAAAGATAGGTCGTGCCTGACAAACCTGATTGAATTTTTTGAAGAGGTGACTAAAGTAGGGGCCAGGGGAATGTCAATGGATGTTATTTATATGGACTTCCAGAAGGCATTTGATAAGGTCCCACATAAGAGACTGTTAGCTAAGATAGAAACCCATGGAATCGAGGGAAAAGTACGGACTTGGTTAGGAAGTTGGCTGAGCGAAAGGCGATAGAGAGTAGGGATAATGGGTAGGTACTCACATTGGCAGGATGTGACTAGTGGAGTCCTGCAGGGATCTGTCTTGGGGCCTCAATTATTCACAATATTTATTAATGACTTAGATGAAGGCATAGAAAGTCTCATATCTAAGTTTGCCGATGACACAAAGATTGGTGGCATTGTAAGCAGTGTAGATGAAAACATAAAATTACAAAGCGATATTGATAGATTAGGTGAATGGGCAAAACTGTGGCAAATGGAATTCAATGTCGACAAATGTGAGGTCATCCACTTTGGATCAAAAAAAGGATAGAACAGGGTACTTTCTAAATGGTAAAAAGTTAGAAACAGTGGATGTCCAAAGGGATTTAGGGGTTCAGGTTCATAGATCATTGAAGTGTCATGAACAGGTGCAGAAAATAGTCAAGACAGCAAATGGAATGTTGGCCTTTATATCTAGAGGACTAGAGTACAAGGGGGCAGAAGTTATGCTGCAGCTATACAAAACCCTGGTTAGACCGCACCTGGAGTACTGTGAGCAGTTCTGGGCACCGCACCTTCGGACGGACATATTGGCCTTGGAGGGAGTGCAGCGTAGGTTTACTAGAATGATACCAGGACTTCAAGGGTTAAGTTACGAGGAGAGATTACACAAATTGGGGTTGTATTCTCTAGAGTTTCGAAGGTTAAGGGGTGATCTGATTGAAGTTTATAAGATATTAAGGGGAACAGATAGGGTGGAGAGAGAGAAACTATTTCCGCTGGTTGGGGATTCTAGGAGTAGGGGGCACAGTCTAAAAATTAGAGCCAGACCTTTCAGGAGCGAGATTAGAAAACATTTCTAGACACACAGGGTTGTGGAAGTTTGGAACTCTCTTCCACAAACGGCAATTGATACGAGCTCAATTGCTAAATTTAAATCTGAGATAGATAGCTTTTTGGCAACCAAAGGTATTAAGGGATATGGCCAAAGGCAGATATATGGAGTTAGATCACAGATCAGCCATGATCTTATCAAATGGCAAAGCAGGCACGAGGAGGCTGAATGTCCTACTCCTGTTCCTGTGTTGCATGAGGTTACAGATTGTGCTGGAATACAAATCTGCTGCTGCTGATGGCCCAATGCACCTCATGGATGCCCAGTTTTGAGCTGCTAGATCTGTTCTGAATCTATCCCATTTAGCACAGTGGTAGTGCCACACATCACGTTGGATGGTGTCCTCAATGTGAAGATGGGACTTCGTCTCCACAAGGACTGTGCGGTGGTCACTCCGAGCATTACTATTGTGGACAGATGCATCTGCGACTGATAGATTGGTGAGGACGAGGTCAAGTAGATTTTTCCCTCGTGTTGGTTCGCTCACCACCTGCCACAGGCTCAGTCTGGCAGCTATGTCCTTCAGAGCTCGGTCAGTCATGCTGCAACCGAGCCACTCTTGGTGATGGACATTGAAGTCCCCCACCCAGAGTACATTCTGTGGCCTTGCTACCCTCAGTGCTTCCTCCAAGTGGTGCTCAACATGGAGGAGGACTGATTCTTCAGCTGAGAGGGGGCGGTAGGTGGTAATCAGCAGGAGGTTTCCTTGCCCATGTTTGACCTGATGCCATGAGATCTCATGGGGTCCGGAGTCAATGTTGAGGACTCCCAGGGCCACTCCCTCCTGATTGTATATCACTGTACCGCCACCTCTGGTGGGTCTGTCCTGCTGGTAGGACAGGACATACCCAGGGATGGTGATGGAAGAGTATGGGACTTTGGCTGAAAGGTATGATTCTGTGAGTATGGCTATGTCAGGCTGTTGCTTGACTGGTCTGTGGGACAGCTCTCCCAATTTTGGCACAAGTCCCCAGATGTTAGTGAGGAGGACTTTGCAGGATCGCCTGGGCTTGGTTTGCTTTTGTCGTGTCCGGTGCCTAGTGGTCCGATGCTAGGTGGTCTCTCTAGTTTTATTCTCATTATGACTTTTCGTAGCGAGATTTTATAACTCTGTGACTAGCTAGGCCATTTCAGAGGGCGATTAAGAATCAACCACATTGCTGTGGGTCTGGCGTCACATATAGGCCAGACCGGGTAAGGACGGCAGGTTTCCTTCCCTAAAGGGTGTTAGTGAACAAGATGGGTTTTTACGGCAATCCGGTAGCTTCACCAATCCGTTCGTTTCATGGTCACCATTATTGAAACTTTTTTTTTATTCCAGAATTTTATTTAATTAATTGAATTTAAATTCACCAGCAAGCTGTGGCGGGATTTGAATTTATGACTCTGGATTACTAGTCCAGGCCTCTGGATTATTAGTCCAGCAACATAACCACTATGCTACCGTACCCGTGAGCTTGAAATACTCCAGAGGCTCGTATGAGTTGCCCTGTGGGCTTGCCAAATTTATCCAGTGAGTAGCTGAGCCATACAGAAGAGGAAGTTCTCTGGATCTACTGCTGACCTGTGCTGTTGCCTGATCTGAGTAAGAGCTCTTCAGTTCCCCTGAGGAAAAAATCATTCAAGGTTCCTGCTCCTGAATGCTGGAGAGTAGGTGCGTGGGCATTGGATGCGGATGGGATCGGGCTTGGCTGTGATGCCTTCTGTGGTTAAATAAACTGCTGTGAAAAATGATAATTTGAGAGGTACAGGAGAGCGCCTCATGCCTTGGGAATAGTAGACCTGCAAAGAATCAGTGCCTTCAGGAGAGTGGGAGCAGAAATTGATTGATACCGAAGGAGGTAGTGAATAAACAATCTGCACTGTTAGGGAGCCTAGAATGTAAGGAATTATTCGGAGATCATAAGATAATTGCAGATGAGGAAGGCCATTCTGTTCATTTTGATTGATCCATCCAGAATGACCTTAAAGTCCTCTCACTGCACCATCTGATTGGTTCTTAAATAATTCTAGGTTTTTTTTCCTTCACTGCTGTATCCAGGAGTCCACTCCCTGTGTTAATCATGCTAAGAGAATGTAGTTTTAAAGGCAGAATCAAATTCTGTACATTTAAGCAGTAAATCTATAAGAATGCATTTGATCCTCAATATGTTCCACATGACTTATATTTTATTTATATCCAACGGGGTATGCCATTTAGAACAGATGAGGAGAAATTTCTTCAGAGGGTGGTGAACCTGTGGAATTCTCTACCACAGAAGGCAGTGGAGGCCAAGTCATTAGATGTATTCAAGAAGGAGATAGATATATTTCTTAATGCTAAAGGGCTTTGGGGAAAAAGCGGAAACAGGATACTGAGTTAGACGATCAGCCATGATCATTTTGAACGGCGGAGCAGGTCCGAAGGGCCGAATGGCCTACTCTTGCTCCTATTTTCTATGTTTCTTAGAATTTGCTATTTGAAGGACTGTTTCCTTTATGGGAAGTCAAATATTTTGATGTCAGAAATGTAGAATCCCAATGGAGCACGCTTGCCATCCAGTATTGATATGTATAGTTGTTTTTGAAACTTGGGAGTAGTTAAAAGAAAATTGTTCTGAAACTCAATGAAAACTTTTTATAGAAGGAGCCAGTAGGAGCATAGCATAATAATGTAATATCGTGCAATAAAGCACTGTGCACAGAACAGATAATACGCCATAGTTCTGGCACACAAAACCTGATAATCATTTAACAGTGGCACAAAAGAGAGCTATGATTATGGCTCTTCCATATATCATTTTTGAGGAGGAACGCAGAGCCCTGTGAGACAGACTGCAGTTCACTGGTCTCTGCTGGTAAGATTATTAATGATACAGTTGTTCCTTCTCAATCATTAGAAATTGAATGGTGGATTAGAGGATTGCCTGAGATATTTCTAAAATTCAGGTTTTAAAAGTATATTGTTACTTTGCAGCTGACCTACATTGCTCGCAGTGTAAGGCCAACTTTTTCAGTTGTGCTTGCTACAAATATCAAACCAATATGCTCCAGTTCCAAGCTTTGTGTGAGGGTAGATGGGAGATTCACTGATCCTATCCCTCTTGAAAGTAAAATGAGACATGGTTGTCCACTCATTCATCCTATTCTATCTTTTCATCAATGGTGTGTTGAATGGATACTTTGAGCTTCTGTTCCAAGCATTTCTAGCAGAAGTGCTGCACTTCCACAGGTGACCTTGGCAGATTTGTCGGAAGATCAGTGAACTCCACACAATATTTTGAACAGTGGACTAACCAGTGAGATATTTCGGTGGGTCCTCTCCAACTGCAGTCTTATGGCTTTGCATGGTTCTGGAAGGGATCTCAAAGGTATTAGAAAAGAGACATCTGTCCCAATTGTTTATTCTTATTGGTATTTGGGGGCCCTTACATTCGAGATTCTAGATTCACTAACAGGGTAGATTAACCCTGATAGCGAGCCCAGCATCATTGTAGGGATAAAATTTGGATTAAGGGATATAAAGGGGTGGGCCCCAATTCACCGCTATCAAACGGTCTGAAAGGTACCATTCAGTCTTGTTAGGCTGGAAACAAAACACAAAGCACCATGGGATACTTGACTATGTTATCCCTTTTCAACCTAACATAGATAGGTTTAGCTGACCAAGGACATTCCAGGCTGTACTTAAGGAATGTTTAGAAGGGGTCTGTTCCTGAGAAGAGATAAGAGTACAAAGGCGTATTGATAAAACATCTGCTGATGGTCTGGGAATGGAGTCAGTTGGCTGTTTAATTCATTAGAGCTTTGTAGTCAAGCAGGCCATGTTCCTGCTGAAGATACCTCCCTATAGTGATAACAAGGGTAAGAGATAGCTCAAGAATGTGAAGTTAGAGTGAAGCCTCGGAACCCAAAAGCTTCTCACAGGGAGTACCCGAGTTCAAAGGGCAGGCCTAGTAGCTGATTGATTAACCCTATAAACCAATGATGTATCAATATTACCATGTATACACCCCCATTAGTAATTAGTGGGTGTTGTCTAATAAACTGTATAAACTAAGTTGTATTGCCACTTTTCCTTTGAGAACGAGGTCTCCAGCTGGGGTGGCTGAGATTGTTCTCCCGTGTGCACTCGTATAAACTATTGATCTGGGTAACACCTGAGTCTGTTAGTTCTGTTTTACCTTCCAGATTTTCCTTGCTTACAATCATGCTGAGAAGAGATGAAAAACGTTTTTTTTGTCTGTCTTAAGAGTCAGCAGAACCCTAATGGAGATTAGGCTTGTGGCATATAAGATGTGCGTTCTTCTTGGTTCAGAGTTCTTGGGCATACACTGGAAGGACTTCCCTTCACCTCCATGTGTGAAAACCATTGGGGTGAAGGGAAGCTCTTCCAATGTATTCCCCATATTCCCCAGTAAAACTGGGGTGGTTCTTAAGGGATCAGGAAGGTTAGCACCTTCTCATACTACATAACTATATCCACCTCTGGGAAACAGGGAAGTATTTCAAGGTAATAAAGTAATAACTGATTTAATCTCTTTTCTCCCAGCCCCCACCCAGTTTCTTCTCAGAATCCCAACAGCAACATAAAAGAGGTCAAGGACAAAGAAAGGCCATTTGGCTCAGTGATTCTTGTCCTTCCAGTATTCCAATTCTTGCCGCCTAACATCCAACTGTGTTTTGAAATAGAAAAAACAAACTGTATTTTGAATGCCCTAAACTCTCTGCCTCCAGTACCCTGATTGGCATTAATCCAGACCTTAATCACACTTTTTGTGAAGAAGTTCCTTGCGAAATCTAAATTTAATTTTTGCTGGTTATATTTAAGCAATGGTCCTATTATCTTGCCTTATTAATATTACTTATCTCAGACACTTAAAATTTTATGTACTTCAACAAGGTGCCTCTTTAACTATGATTTCTGTAGACTGTCGAGATTGTGCTTTTTTAAAAAAAACTTTCTTCAAAGGTAATTCTTGTTGCTCCTCTATATACATGCTTGCAATGTTGAACATCTTTTTTGTAACATGCTAACTGTAATTGTGCACAGTACTCCCAAGTGTGGTTTAACCAGTGCATTGTACAACCTCACCATAATCTCATTGGACGTGTATTCCATTATTCTGGTTATATCACTCAGCATTTTGTTAGCTGTTTTTAATTGCCTCATCTCATTGTCTATATGTTGTCAAGGATGACTCTACTATTACTCCCAGGTTCTAACTCAGTCACCTTGTAGTATTTGTGTTCAATTAATTTCATTGTGTAGTACATTATCCCATCCAATGTTGAATTTGTCAGTATTAAATTTCATCTGCCATCTGTTAGTCAATTTTAAACAAAATTGTTCTTGGGATGTGGGTGACACTGGCATCCCTGGTTGCCCTGAGAACGAGTTGCCACTTTGAACTGATGCTGTCATTGTGCTTCCTTGATGGTATTAGGTAGAGAATTCTAGGGTATTGATTCAGTGACAATGAAGGAATGGCGATATATGTCCAAGTCAGGATGGTGTTATGATTTGGAGGGAAAGTTGAAGGTGATGGTTTTCCATTACATTGTTGTTCTTGTCCTTCTTGATGGTAGAGGTCACGGGGTAGGGGGTGCTATTGAAGTAAGCTCAGCGAGTCACTGCAGTGCCGTATGCAGATATTATATACTGTAGCCACAGCACCCACCGGTAATGGAGGGGGTTGATATCGAGCTCAGTGGCAGGGGCACTGATCACGCAAACTGCTCTGTCTTGGATGGTATCAAGCTTTTTCAGTGTTATTTTGGCTACACCCTTCTAGGCGAGTGGTGAGTATTCCATTATACTGAAACAAAAATAGAAAATGCTGGATAGGCTCAAACAAAGGGACCAGGAAGGTTAGCACCTTCTCATACTACATAACTGTATCCACCTCTGGGAAACAGGGAAGTATTTGCTGGATACGCTCAAACAAAGGCATCGAGCACACGGAAGAACCTTTCAGGTACATTATCTTTCATCAGAACATGGCCCCCGACAACTACAACTATGTTCCTTTATGGCAGGCCTGATTCCAGCTATTGGAGGGTTTTCCCCTTCATCCCCATGGACCTCAATTTTACTAGGGCTCCTTCGTGCCGTACTCTGTCAAATGCTGCTTTGATGTTGAGGCATAAATAATCCAAATTCCTCAAACCCTTAGCTGCATCCTCTTTTTTTTAACTTCGCTGCCAATTTTAGTGTCCCAAATTTGTCGATCTCGCAGTTGGTTTCTGAATCCAGGACATTTATGTAAAAAAAGAAACAACAATGCCCAAGGACTTAACCCTGTGGAGCACCCAAAATCTTCCTCTCGCCATGGCTGAAAGTTACCTCACTAGCACCCTCTGGTTCCTAACTTTTAAACAGTATCCTGTACTGTACCTTGTATCACTATGGTTTTCAAGTTAATTAGAAGTCTTTCGTGTGGGACTTTATTGAAAGTTTATTTTGACTTTCACAAGGAATTGCACTTGATCTGTAATATCTTCAAAGAAGTCAATGAGATTTGTCAAGCAAGATCTTCCCTTTCCAAACCCATGCTGATCATTTCTCAAGATTTTTGTACAGGCTTTCCTCCAGCCAACTCTCCATTGTATGTTCGGCTGATGAAACGTCAGTTGTTTGGATCAGATTTGTGTCTCTTTTTGTATTTCATTAGCACCCCATGATTTGTCTCGTCATGTTAGTTAGTGCTCCATTGATGTTCTCCCCAGTGTCTCTCCGTGTCCCTGAATAAATGTCATCAGTCCTAGAGATTTATTTGTCTTCAGTCCCTTAACTTGTCCCATTCTGATGTCAAAAGTCCTCCAGGATATTTGATGGCCTCTGGAGGACATTAGACCTGGATACAGCAGATTTCTGAAAGTGAAGGAACTTGGCCACTCGAATTATATCCTTGCCCTTCACTGAGTGGAAGGTTATTGCAGGCAGGGCTCAGCTCTTAACTGCCCCAATTTTGCAGGTAAATTTCAATCCCACTGTCAGGATTTCAGATCATTGTCTTAAATTTAAAAAGTACCCTGTAAGCCTCAGCCTAAAATTTGTTGCTGCCAGGACTTTATTTTGGAGTTGCAGGAAGTGGTGGATCAAGCAAGCCTAAATTATTCTGAGTTAGTTTGTCTTTTCACACTTCTCAATTAGAGCGATTAACACTTTGTTCTATTTTGGTGCATATGTCCTCATAATGTTGCATATCCTTTATTGCATGAAACTCAAGATAGACCAAATTGTTGTGATTTTAAAAACTTCATGCTTCAGCTGTATTCTTTGGTGCTGCTTTGTCTTTTTTTTGTTTACCTGGGTATTTGACAAGCAGATACCCATCAGCAAGTTTAAATCTCCAATTCAAACTATAGGAAATTGGCATCCCTCTGTAGGCTTCTGTTTGCTCAATTTGGAGTCTATACTCTCTCCCCATAGACTTAGTGAAGTCCAGCTTGGCTGCAGGTTGTCCAAGCCAAGGGTTAGGGGCTCCCAAGTGTGTACATGGGTATGCTGGAGTTTATGCAGCTAAAATCATGCAATTTACCAGTGCACATTACTGGTAAACTTCCTGCTTGTTCAGCTAAGGCTATCTTACCCAGTAGGGTTATCTGGATCCAACTGAGAAGAATCCCAGTCATTGGTATTATGTCGAGCCCTCAGGTTCCATTAGTGAGCCAGACTGGCTGGTCGATCACTGGACTGCCCTGGAAACTGGACCTGCCTGGTTCAGATATAGAATTACCTAATCTGCCACTGAGAGTTAACTTGATTTTGAACTTTTATTACTAGGCATGTCATTGGAGAGCTGCCTCCTCTACCTCTTCCAAAACAGATAATCTATGTAGAAGAATAAAATTAAGGTGCACATCTGTCTGGAGAAAGCGATTAGTTTTAAGGGGAGGCTGCTCGCATTTGTTGTCTGTTCCGAAACTAATTAGATCAAAGTTGTTTGGCTGGATCCTCAATTTTTGAAATTATAAAATATGCAGGTTTGCAACTGTGTGAGAAGACAGAATTTGTTATATTTGACCATTGTTCACACCATGTCCATTTGATCGTTAGAAATAATTAAACAGTCTGATTATCAGACTGGAGAAAGAATCTGGTGGCTCTTCAAAGTCCATCTTTACTTCAAAGAAAAGCTGGAAGTCTACTGTTCACTATCTACGTAAATAGTAAAATTGATTAATAACATGATTGCATGCCTATGGGAAAGAGCTTCTATGATCTGGGTGTGAGCACATGCTTTGTAACAGTATAATTGCTGCTGGTTTTCCTGGATCTTCTGTTTGCCTGCTCGTGTGCTTGCCTGTCTCTACATTGGGGCAATGGGAAGGAATATATGGATTCAAATGCCCACATTACATTTGTCAAAGACTCAGTTGGAAGATTCTGAACTCTTCAAACTGTTCCAAAACAAAATAATGAAGTATTGTGTAAGTGAAGCACGGCTGTTTATTTGCTTTATTATTTTGCTTCTGTGTAATTATTATTCTTATAAGTAAAATTGATTGCTTGTTTTAGCTGAATGATATGGTGCGTCAGTATGTGGTATTTTGGAATGGACAGGTAAACATGACGGGCAGGCAGCACACACAATCTCTGGTGTGCAAGATCGCAGTACAATGGCAACGATCAGTCCTGTGGCACACCACAGCTTTCACATTATGCACAAGGTTCCAAATCTCAGTTCACAAGAGACACAAGTTATGCTTATGGAAAGTGCTTTTTTTAAAGTGTTGAAATGAATAGTGAGAATTGGAAAAGAGCCCGAATTGTAAAAGTGACATTGTATTGGTGTTGACTCAGTTTTTAAAAAATCTGTGTCTTGTGGGTCATATGACGACTTAAAGGAAAGTTGTCCTTGTCTTTCTCCTCATGAAGCCAAGCTATGCCATGTTTCCTGTACTGTTTGAGCCTCCAGTAAGATCCATCTGAAGTTAGGTTTTTTTTTGCTGGCTTTAGTACCAACAGTCATTTACATACATAAGTTTATTGTTTATAAACACATGAAAACACAGCATGCAGACAGGAAACCATCAGCAGAGAAGGATAACAGTAAGGAATAGGTTTCACTTGTTTGCAGTACCAACAGGCACTGTTGCCCTACTTTGCCAGATAATACTCTTTATCTGTAAAAATTTTCAGAGGTACTCAAAATGAACACGCCACTGGCAAAAACTTCAGCATTTCTGCCGAAAGCTGAGTGGGAGAAATCATGAAGACACATACCACGTGCAAGAACTTGGCTCCTACCATAAAGTCTTTCTGAAATATGTTGGGACTGCAGATGTTTTGTTTATTACCAATTTAAGATTGTGCTTGGGTTATTAATAAATTTTTTAAAATGACACCTTGCAAATAGAAAACAAGGAGAAATCCCTGCAAATGTCACAATTTTCAAGTGGCCTTCCCAGATTACATAGAATTTACAGCACAGAAACAGGTCATTCGACCTGACTGGTCTGTGCCGGTGTTTATGCTCCACATGAGCCTCCTTCCACCCTACTTCATCTAACCCTATCAGCACATCCTTCTTTTCCTTTCTCCCTCATGCACTTATCTAGCTTCCCCTTAAATGCATCCATTCCATTTGCCTCAACCAGTTCATGTGGTAGCAAGTTCCACATTCTCGCCACTCTCTGGATAAAGAAGTTTCATCTTATTGAATTTATTAGTGACTATCTTATATTTATGACCCCTAGTTTTGGCCTCCTCCACAAGTGGAAACATTTTCTCTATGTCTACCTTATCAAACTCCTCACAATTTTAAAGACCTCTATTCTAGAGAAAAGAGCCCCAGCCAGTTCAGTCTTTCCTGATTGTTATAACCTCAGTCCTGGTATCATTGTTGTAAATCTTTTTGCACCTTCTCCAGTGCCTTTATTTCCTTCTTGTAATATGGAGACCAGAACTGTGCACAGTATTCGAAAGCGTGGTCTAACCAAGATTCTGTATAAATTTAACATAATTTCTGCTTTTCAATTTATTCCTCTAGAAATGAACCCAAGCTTTGTTTGCATTTTTAATAGCCTGTTGCAAAGTAGTACAGTTGACAAATTTAATGCTTCAGTGAATGTAAAAGTGGAGCTCAGTGTGGAACAAAGAAGTAGAGATAAAGAGGACATGCCAGAAATGTTATTTTTAGTGCTGTATGCTTTGGTTACTTAGCAAGTAAGATGGTGGCTGAAAGCATTTTCAATAATTTGAGCAGTCATGGTTCCCTTCCTTCTGCTTTACTGGTAGCTGTTTGCGAATCTTAATTAGTGGTTTTCTTACTGGCTTAGAATCATAGAATGGTACAGCACAGAAGCAAGGTATTGTCCCATCAAGTCTTTGCTGGAATTTTTTTCCTCCTCTAATCCTACATTCAGCTCTAGATTCAGCTTTCTCACCACATACATTTCCCCTATCTCAGTTTTGGCAACATTAAATCTCCCATGATTATAACACTCTGGTTAATTCACAGCTCTCCAATTTGTCCACAAGTTTCATCCTCAATTTTCTTTCTACTGTTCAGCCTATATAATACTTCATACTCCTCACCTCAAACCAAATAGATCCTATTTGGACCATTTCTCTATTTAAACTCTTATGCTGTAGTGCAATGATATTGGGCTCGATTTTTGGACGTCCGAGCTGGCGGGTTTGTGGCGGGGGGGCTCCGAAAATCGGGGATTCCTGGGGCAGGTCCATAGCCCGGCTCCAACCCGCCCACTTCCGGGTTCCCCAGTGATGCGCTTAGATGCGCTCACAGCCCCCGCATGGGGGACTCCCGCCGGCAATTAAAGCTGGCAGGATCCCACTTAAGGCAATTAATTACATAGTTCAGGTCGTTAGCAGACCTGATTTGTAGGATATTTTAGGAGGGGTGGGATTTTCATCTCAACTGAGCATGTTTCCCCTACTGGGGGAAACACTCCAAGTTGAAATGGACGTGTTGCAGCCACCAGCCTGTGGCAGCTGCAAAGGTCCATTTAACAGGTGTGGGGGGAGACCCTCACTCATTGCAGGAGGCCACTTTGTCACTTTGGACAAAGTTTGGCCTCCACCACCCTCCTCCTAACAAAATTCACCAACTTGCAACCTCAACCCCGGTGTGCAGACACATTTACCTACCTTGTGGACCCCCTCAAACGTACATCTTCCGGATGGGGGCCGCCATAGCTGCAGTCATGACGTCCTCGGAGGACGAACAGCATCACCGGCCACGCCGTCCACCTCTGCCACGTGGAGCTCCACAATGCAGTGCTGTGACACATCCACCTGCACAGCAAGAGGGCGGGCAACGGCAGAGAGAGATGCGTCGCAGAAGGCACTACCCTCAACACGGTGTACAGACCGAGGCTCAGCTTCCTGGACACCTGAGCAGCAGTGCATACGGAGGCTCAGAGTCACTCGACATGTTGTCGTGGACATCTGCAGCCTCCTTCAAGCTGAGCTGCTCCCGGCTGGCCCGAGCACCATCATCTTACCTATCGCTGTCAAAGTCACCACTGCCCTCGACAACTTCTCCGCATCCTTCCAGGGTGCCACCGGGGACATCGCCGACGTCTCTCAGTCGTCTGCACAAAAGAGCCGTACAAGTACACCTACACCCACTCTGTAGTGACACAATGGGTGGCATCGGGTGTGGGTCTTCATGGTGATCCTCAGGAAAGGGCATTATTGTACAAACCAGACAAGATTTGCAAAGACGTGGCAGTAGTGGTGCCAATATAATATGTAATGTGAGTTGATCAGAAATCAAATATAAGTAAAAACCATGACAAACCCTCAAACACCCTTGTGCATCCCCTTCATGCTCACGACACGTTTGCCTTACGCTTCCTACCACACATATGTGATGCATGCCCTGTGGCTGCAGCACAGATAGTGGCAGGTTGATTGAGGCTGACGTGAAAGAGATGCATGAGAGGGTGAGTATGAGACAAAGCCATGAGGATTGGGTTGAGTGGTAGTGGTGGGATGAGTACTGGCGAGGTGAGTAAGTGCAGGTAAGATGAGGATGAGCTTTGAGTGGGTGTGAGGAGTGATGTGACAGAGTAGTGTTGGCAGTGCAGAAGGAGATATGGGGTGGGGTTGGTGATGTGGCAGGCAGACGGAGTGTAGGAGGAATGAGTGAGTGTACTCACTTCGGCTGACCTACTTAGGTCATTGAAGCGCCTCCTGCACTGTATGCAGATGCGTGATATGTTGGTGGTGTTGGTGACCTCTGCCGCCTCGAGCCAGGCCTTCGTGGTGGCAGAGGCAGGCCACTTCCTCCTCCTCCTCCTCACCCCATCCAGTAACACCTGGAGTGAGGCATCATTAAACCTGGGAGCAGCCTTCCTCCTGGGCTGCTCCATGCTGTAATTTTGGCTCCTTTCTGCAGCATCAGTCGGTGGAGGACTGCCCTTTTAAATAGGGCTCCTCCAGCTGACAGCCTATGATACGGCTGCGCAGTCTGCCCGCTGCACAGCTTTCCAGCGCGAAACCCGGAAGCCAAGTTAAGTGCCTTCAATTAGGCTGCAATCGCGTGCGGAGCACCCCGAATTCACTGGGCGTGTTACCCACGCACCCAGTCGACCCTCCGCTGACAACCCGTCTCCCTCCTAATATCGAGCCCATTGTCTCTAATACGGCTACATCATCTGTCCCTTCTGAAAGTTTTATGTCCAGATATATTTAATTGCCAGGCCTAACCCAGCTGCTGCCAAGTTTCAGTTACTGTTGTTGTGTTATAGTTTTCTATTTATTCAATTATTTTAGTTCCCCAGTTTTTTTTATTCTCTGTATATTAATATACATTTTCAGTTTAAATTTGTTGGTTTCCCAGCTTTTTCCTCATTGCCTTCCTATCAACTGATATCTTTACTATCTTGCCCTGATTAACCTCTTTCAACCTTTTTACTTCCTTATTATACAACCAAAACTTACTTTTCATAGGAACAGGAGGAGTAGGCCATTCAACCTCCCGTGCCAGTTCCACTATTTTATTAGGTAATGGCCGATCTATGCCTCAACTCCATTTACCTGCCTTTGTTCCACTATCACTTGATACCCTCACCTAACAAAAACCTATCTATCTCAGTCTTGAAAATTTCAATTGATTCAGCATCCATAGACTTCTGAGGGAAAGAATTCCAGATTTCCACTGCCCTTTGTGTAAAAAAAAAGTGCTTCCTTATTTTACTCTTATTACTCATTCTCAGAATATGGGTGTTGCTGGCAAGGCCAACATTTATTGCCCCTCCCTTTTTGCCTTTGAGAAGATGATTGTGAACCACCTCCTTGAACTGCTGCAGCCCATATGGTGAAGGTACTCCCACAATGCTGTTAGGGAGTTTCAGGATTTTGACCCAGCAATAAAGGAACAGCGATATGTGTTCAAGTCGGTATGGTGTGTCACATGGAGGGGAACTAGTGGAGGTGATGGTGTTCCCATGCACCTGCTGCCTTTGTCCTTTCAGGTGGTGGAGGCCGTGGGTTTGAGAGGTGCTGGTGAAGAAGCTTTCATGACTTGTTGGATTGCATCCTGTAGATAGTGCACAGTACACTGGAGGTGGAGGGAGTGGATATTTAAATTCATGGATGGGGTACCGATCAAGAGGACTAATTTGTCCTTGATGGTGTTGAGCTTCTTGAGTGTTGTAGCTGCGCCCATCGAATGGAGAGTATTCCATTACACTCTTGATTTGTTCTGTGTAGGTGGTGGAAAGGCTTTGGGGAGTCAGGAGTTGAGCCATTTGCCATAGAATACCCAGCCTCTTACCTACTCTAGTAGCCACAGCATTTATGTGGCTGGTCAGTGGTGATCCCAGGATGTTGGTGGGGGATTTGGCAATGGTAATGCCATTGAAAGTCATGGGGAGGTATTTAGGCTGTATCTTGTTGGAGATGCTCATTGCCTGCCAATTGTGTGGCACGAATTTTACTTGCCATTTATTAGCTCAAGTCTGGATGTTGTCCAGGTCTTGCTGTGTGCGGACATGGACTGCTTCATTACCTGAGGAATTGCAAATGGAGTTGAACACTGCAATTATCAGCAAACAGCCCCACTTCTGACGTTATGCTAGAGGGAAGGTGATTGAAGCATCTGAAGATAGTTGGGCCTGGGACGCTGCCCTGAGGAACTCCTGCAGCAATGTCTTGAGGCTGAGATGATTGGCCTTCAACAACCACTGTCATCTTCCTTTGTGCCAGGTATGACTCCTGCCACTGGAGAGTTTCCCCTCTGATTCTCATTGACTTTAGTATTATTCGTGCTCCTTGAGGCCAAACACTAGATATGGGCACACTGTAAATGGACCTGTGGTGGGGGGGGGGGGGGGGGGGAGTTGGTGGATCACTGAGAAGAGGTATGCCTCTTGTCAGCATCAGCTGATACTGGCAAATGTGCTTTACTTTTGGAGCCAATAGCCTGGAGAAGCTTTGAAGAGCCAGTTGCAAGTGAGATTTTTTTTGTGTTACACCTGGACAGAGCTGACCTTTCCTTTGACAGCTGGTGGGCCTCTGAGACCACAGGACTATTTTACCCCCCACCCATCGTAAGAAATTCTGACCAGCAGTTATGGGATTCCCAATGGGCAATCCCTTGGGATGTTTTACTGCATTAAAGGTGCTATATAAATGCAAGTTGTTCTTGATTTTAATGGAGGAGGAGCAGTACAGGATGGATAAAGGAGAGGCAGCTCTTGAGGAGGATATGCCCTGCAAAATATCCCATTGCTCAAAGGATTAACAGGCCAGACAGATCTTGTGGAGAATTGTGAGGAGCTCTACATGAGAAGAATGTACTTCACAAAGGAGTTTATATGAGAGCTGTACCAGCTTCTGCAGATGACCTGAGGCCAGAATTCAGACTGTGCACCATGTGGGGCCTTGGTATAATCTATGTTGAGAATGCTATTATCGAGCTAAACTTAACTCTCAAGGTGTTAAGTTCATATTAGGTGTCTGAACCAGTGACCTGGAAGCAACTAAAGATAATTTGACATTCCAGCGATCAGACTCACACAGTGTGGCTGTCATAGACCTATTGATTTTAGATTCATTGCCAAGTTGGGACGGTGGATTCTGCTCTTGGTGGGGGATGTGATAGTCAGCTTTGACTAAAAGCTGACATTGGAGTCATGCTTTTTAAAGAGAGAGACGGGCTTTTGGGGTGTGAAGTAAGCTGCAAGAGCAGTCTGGTTTGTTGGAAAGAAAGCTGCTGAGGGCCTTTGCTGAGACAAAGGTTAGAAATGCTGGAGGATAGGCGATCTCTTGTTTATGTCGAGTAAGATGACCCACTGAAATGGGAAAGTGTGACGGCTGTGAAAAGTTTTACCAATTGAACTAAATGAATCCAGCGATAACTATTGCTCTGTCCATTCCCCTTACAGTGGAATAAAACAGCTAAACAATGCAGACCAAGCTTCTCCACTTAGTGTAAACTTGGTCTGTCTCAGAGAGATTGAAGCCATGCACTTGTGGAAGACATGAGGAACAAAGGGATGATGTAATATTCTTGGGTTATGCTATATCGTACAAGTAAATATAAGGCAGTGTCATCTTCCATAAAAGTTAGATGTTCAGACCGCTTGAGGGAGCGGCTGGACCAACTGAGCCGAGAAGGTATCTACAGCAGACCCGAATTTGTAACTGGAACCAATGCTTTACATTTTATTACACATAGATAATGGGTAATTTCAAATAAAATGTGGATACTAGTGCTAAGCTGTAAAGCTTAGAGCTGAAGCTGTCATTAAAAAAAAAACCTCTCAGTAGGATTTCTTTTGGCTAGCTTCAATTAAAACTGTATTTCATGTAAAAATCTGGGCTAAATAATAGGTAATACTCAATGTAGAATTTAATTAAAAATTATATTTCTGAACTTTGTCATTGTTTAATTTTTTCCCCTAGAAATTAATTTTAGGATATTGCTGTTGATCTCACCTGCATCTAATTTGCATAATAGTGATACAGTACCACTATTTGGAAAATCTGTGGTTGCCGATTGCAACTTCATTGCTAACCCTACGAATCCAGTTTTCAAAATGTTACCTTTTCTTATGTATAAACTTGCCTTCCCTCCACCATTTCAAGGAAAATCTTTTAACTTCCATTGCTGAATGCTGTAGAGATGTGCTGACAACCCCAAAATTTGACTGATGTTTCTACTCTCCTGGAAGGCTTTGGTGCACAAATTGCCATCATAATTCTGTGTTAACTATCAAAATAGAATTAGGTGACAGCATATTAGAAGTGTCCTTTTATCACCACTAGACTAACAAAGTCTCCTCTCAGGCTCTTTAGGCTGCTAAGTAAAATATAAGTGGGCACTGGCAATCCTGTACACTGTAGATGTGTGCAGAACTACCTCAAATTTGATGTAGTTGGTATCAACTCAGCAGTCTTGTGCTTTGGCCATAACTATGCATTATGGAAAATTAATATTCCGCCATATTGACACTCCCTTTTTTTTCATCCCAACCATAAGCACTATCACCAGCTCCTCTGAGGTCTTACCAGTAATTCTGTTAGTGGCCTTGGAGGTATAAGAAAACTGTGTGAGCTGAGTTAGCCTTCTGTATGTTTTTGGGAAGTTTTATCCATGGGGAGAAGCCTCCACACTTGGGTCCAGCTGAGACTGGGAGATTCTTGTGCATTGAATAGCAAGAATGATGTAAGAATTTTGTAAGTATTATCCTTGTCATTCAGTACATACACCTGTTTGTAATATGTCACTGCATATTCCTTTTTAAAGGTCAGGTGTAGAAGAAAACTGGAAGATTGAAGTTGACTGCGATGAACCTGACTTTGGTGGTGGTGCCTTTGGATGCAAAGAAGAAAAGTTTTTCCTTAACGATTAAAGTTGTTTTCCTTTGCTTCAGGCTGAACCTTTGGATGAAAGCTCAGTGAAGAAGATGATCCTAACTTTTGAAAAGAGGGCCTACAAAAATCAGGAGCTGCGCATCAAATTCCCAGATAATCCAGAGAAGTAAGCACTTGTGTCTGCATTTATTAATTCTCACAAGAACTTGCATTAGTTTTTTTAAAATATAAATATATTTTAGTGGCGGAACTTGGGTGTGTATGTTTTTATTCTATTATATTCAAAAATGTATTCTCTTTGTTTCTCCTTTTCTTGCTCATTATTACAGGAACTCTGGCAGCAATAGTAATACTTGCGAATAATCTCTTGCTTGCCAACAGTGATCATTACTGTTCAAGTGATTATTCATGGCTTGAGTTGTATATCACCTGTGTGGCACAATACTTTTAATTGCCTTATTAGTCTTTGATGGAGCACTAGCAAAAGAATTCACTGTGTGAGATTTTCCTGTTGGTGATAATGGGGAACTGCATTACCCACAGCAGCTAAATCCATTTTTTACCTGATAGTACCAGCATAATTGGACTGCTGGCAGGTTTCTTTTGTCATCATTGATTTGAATGCCTGTGGTTGCTGGGGTTCAAGGAAGGAGCGGGGTAGGGGAACTGCCAACTCGTCGATCTCTTTGTATTGAGTCACCACTGGTATAAGTGATACCCGTTGAGAGCTGCCCTTATCTGTACTGATTGGTGGTTCTTGTTGTGAGTTCTAGCTGTCAGTGGGGCAGCAGTGCATTGCAGACTTTGTATTATGTTGAAGAATTTTAAAAGTACCTATGCACTTAATGAAGTGGCATGCTTTCATCGTTGGTAGAATTACCTCCTGCTGCTCCCTGAAGCATTCTTATCACTGGCTGACAAAAACTGCATGTCGCACTATAGCAACTGGATTGTGGAAATGCAAACTCTGTATTTGTAATGGTGCTAAGCAAGCAAATAATACTGCCAAATCAGTGTCCATCTTTCCTGCAACCCCATGTTTGAACGTCTCCAATCAGGATTCCGTTCCTGCCACAGCACTGAAACGGCCCTAAACGTGTCACAAATTACATCCTCTGTGACTGTAGTGCGTTATCCCTTCTCGTCTTTCCTGACCTCTCTGCAGCCTTTGACACGGTTGACCAAACCAACCTCCTCCAAAGTCTCTCCTCCATTGTCAAGCTGCGTGGGACTGACCTGGCCAGGTTCCACTCTTAGCTATCCAGTCATAGCCAGAGAACCTCCTGCAATAGATTCTCTTCTCTTCCCCCCCATTGTTACCTCTGGAGTCCTCCAAGGATCTATTTCTTGGCCATCTCCTACTTCTCATCTACATGCTGCCCCTTGGCAACATCATCCGAAAACATGACATCCGGTTCCGCTGTACCGATGTATGCTGACAACACCTAGCTCTTCCTCACCACCACCTCTCTTGACCCCTCCACTGCCTGTATATTCAGACTGCTTGTCGGACATCCAGTCCTGGATGAGCTGCAATATTTTCCATTGAAACATTGGGAAGACCGAAGCTATTATCTTCGGCCCCCGTCGTCACTAATTCCATCCCTTCCTGGCTACTGCCTCAGGCTGAACCAGACTGTTTGCAACCTCGGCGTCCTACTTGACCCCAAGCTGAGCTTCTGACCCCCATATCCTCTCCATCACAATGACTGCCTACTTCAACCTCCGTAACATCATCCCTCACTGCCCCTACCTCAGCGCATCTGCTGCTGAAACCCTCATCCAAGTTTTAGTTATCTCCAGACTCGACTATTCCAATGCTCTCGTGGCCAGCCTCCTGTCTTTCATCTTCCATAAACTTGAGCTCATCCAAAACTCTGCTGCCTGTATCCTAACTTGCACCAAGTCCCATTCACCCATCAGCTCTGTGTTCGCTGACCTACGTTAACTCCCAATCCACCAACGCCTCGATTTTAAAATTCTCATCCTCATGTTCAAAATCCTCCATGACCTTGCCTCACCCTATCTCTGTGACCTCCAGCCCTACAACCATCCAAGAACTCTGCATTCCTCCAATCCTGGCCTCTTGTGCATCCCCCCACTCTCTTTGCTCCACTATTGATGGCCATGCCTTCAATCGACTAGGTTCTAAGCTCTGGAATTCCCACCCGAAACCTCTTTACCTCTCTACCTCTCCTTCTTCAAGACCCTCCTTAAAACCCTCCTCTTTGACCAAGTTTTGAGTCACTTGTCCTAATAGCTCCTCCTTTAGCTCAGTGCCAATTTTTGTCTGATCACACTCCTGTGAAGTGCCTTGGGGCATTTTCCTACATTGATGGCGCTATTTAATGCAAGTTTTTGTTGTTGTTGCAATGGATGATATACGCCACATTAAATCCAAATGGTTCAGTAATTCCCACCTATTTAATTATCCACAGATGATTTTTGTTTCATATGTTTGCACAATGAAAATATATTTTTTTTAATTGTGTACTCTGCCTCTGCAGTATATATAGTGAGATATAGGTTACCAGTGTTGCTGTATATTGAAGTGCAAGGTTGAAATGTGATTAAGGATTAGATTTTAGAAGCTGAGAAATTTATACAGATCATCTGAACCTTGAGAATAGTACTATCTCCAGTTTGGACATTTGTCGTACCATGTTTTGTGCGCAACTTTGCATATAAGCAAATTTCTGACAAAAACCAGATCACATGTAGCCTGTGGCCATCTTCATCCTTGGACTTTATGATGGAAATAAACAGCACACAAAATTAAGTGTTGATGTAAAATTACATCTTCATCAGAAGAACAAAGTTCAGCAAGTTGTTCATTCCTTAATGTTACTCAAACATTTTAATTGGCCTGTTCTGCTTGACTTGCAGGTTCATGGAGTCAGAGTTGGATTTAAACGATATTATACAGGAGATGCATGTGATTGCCACCATGCCAGATCTGTATCACTTGCTTGTGGAACTCAACGCTGTACAGTCCCTGATTGGACTCCTCGGCCATGAAAACACTGATATCCTTTAGATGTTGGCAAGATGCTAAATAAGATCTCTTGAGAACCCGATGGTATGCATCTATCATCCAAGATTTTTATACAGAGGGACAAGTGTTTCATGGTGTGCTGATGCCATGCTGATTTCATAGGGCTAGTTCATAACATCATAACATTCAGGATATTAGTTGCACGTAGCCATCTTATTTGAGCATCAGTAAATTAGAGTGTGTCCTGTAACAGATCTATTTTCGGGCTATCGGAGGTATGCCAAAAGAACAGCGATGATACGGACAAATTTTATGGTCCATTTACAAATTGCAACCTTTTGTTGTGCTCTTTGTTGGTCCACCAGGTAGCAAATTGTAGTGACCTGCCTCAGAGGAGTTTTTTTTAGCCGCACACCAGCAATCATGTCCAGTTTTAGCTCTGAAGCTCCTAACAAATAGTGTTCTTAAAATGAGACAATGAGGGCTATAAATCAAATATTTTTTTCTGTACTTTAACAGAGTATTATGCACTAAATCTTTTGACAAGTCAGGGACTAGTGTTTTTAAAAAGTGCTGTTTATTTTTAAATGAAAATTCTAAAAGCAAATATTATGGAAAACAATTAGAAAGTCCGTACCTGTGCATTAAGTCTTGCTTTTTAAATGATAGTTCAGTCTTCAATGTTAAATGAGGACCTGAGAATTAAACTGCCATGAATATAACCTTTTAGAACTATAGAAATTTTACGACACAGAAAGAAGCCATGTTCACATGTCTGTGCCAGCTCTGTGATAGAGTAATCCAAAGCTAAACCTACTGTTCTGCTTTCTCTCCATACCCCTGTATCTTTCTCTGCTTCAGTCCAGGCCTCATGGTGGCTGTTCAATATTATTAATAAAACAAATGTTATTTCCATTTAATAACATTGTTTATGTACAGATTTTTTTAATATGCATAGAATGATCTTTAACGAGTTGTTACATGTATCCATTGCGGTGGTGGACCTGCTTCAGGAGCTGACTGACATAGACACCTTGCACGAGAGTGAAGAAGGAGCAGAGGTCCTCATAGATGCTTTAGTGAGTGCAATGCTTTGTGTTGCCCCTTATGATGGAACATTATTAGACTGGATGACTTGACTCTATTCTATTGATTGCACAAGAATCTGGCTGCTGGTGTGAAGTTTTTTCTCCTCTTACTAAGTCAGCTGGTATATTTCAACTTGTTGGAGCTCTCTTATCCATTTTACATTTAGTCACTTCTGTATTCAAGAGCATTGCAAAAATGACTGAGATTTTGTAACTTTCCCATAATTCCCTGATGGTATTGTAATCTCCAGTGCAGTTAAAATGACATCCGTGCCTCTTGTAAACCACATGACGACTTAAGATTAGTTTTTGCCTATCTTTGTAAAGCTTACATTTTTGGTTTTAACTTGAAATATTTGGGCGTGTAGCTTTTATCTGCATCAAGGTAGACACATGCAAGAAAGAACAGACACTATTTATACATGATCGTCCTGGAGAGACCATCACATTCAGTTTGGATCAGGATGAGCTGAATTAAATGTGATTTCCCAGGGTTTACACTTATGATTGTCCTAAATTTACTTCCTGCCCTGGGTAGTATTGAATTGTCAGCCACACATACACTCTTTCTTCTCTGCAGAAAATTGTAGGCGATTCAAACTAAGTATTTTTATACTTGTCTAATATGAGTGCCCTGGTTTGTAACTGAATGCAACTCTGATGTCAAGGTGAGAGTCAATACTTAAGAGTCAGCTGAAATTCGCAATAAGTACAAATTTACAGTTGATTCCCACAATGTAAAACTAGGCCAGAGTGCTCAATTACATTTTGATAGTCCATTACGTTAAAGATTCTGAAAGAGCCCATCTGAGATTCAAAGCCAATCTGTGTTACGTTGACATGGCTACATCTATCAGTTACTTAAACGAAGTGAATATACATTTTATTTAAAAATTCATGGTATTTTCTGAAGCTACGGACTGTTTAGAAATTGTGAATAGAAATTGTTGCATTAGATGTAACGATATTGTGCAGTATAGTAAGGAGGTGATGTGGGGGGTAATTTTAACTCCCAAGAACGGCTGGGAAGCGAGAGGGTGGGAAGTTCAAAATAGTTGTTTTCTGGGTTGCAACCACAAAATTTTCTGACTTTGCTTTCCTGGTGGGAAGTCTGTACTTTTACGTGCCCATGTTAAACCCAGAAGTGGAGCTGGGTTCTGGTCACGACCTAAGAAACAACTATTTTTAACTCCCACCCAACTCCAACCCACCTGTTCTTGGGAGTTAAAATTATTCCCCTGTATAGTTATCTGCCATTTGTGCACCCCAAGCTAGGCATTAGTTTTTGGAGCTGCAGGACTTGCTTCATTTTCTGTTACCAGTAAGCCAGATGGTAACTGTGGCAAAGGTGAGAACCTAAGCAACATGGAATAATCTAGAAGGGTGGGGCGGGGGGGAAGGGTTAAAAATTAAATTGTATTATACCTTTATTTGTTTTTATTGTTTGATTATTTGTCATTCCTCCTTCAATAAATCGGACCATCAAAAACAAGCTTTCAGATGAGCTATCTTCACTCCAGGTTTTATAAACTGCAACAAATGCAGTTCTTATCTCTAAAGTCAGCGGAAACAATAATACCCACACTGACTCAATACTGTATCTGTGCATGCATGTTTATAGATGGAGATGATCTATTACATGAATTATTCATATAAGCACATCATGATACATAAATATAACTGTAATTTTTGCTAAACTTTAGAACTAATTTGTATGCTGTTCAATATCAGCTTGATCACGTTCCAAAAATGTTGAGAGCTCATTTTCTTATTCAGCCAAAAGATGAAAGTGAAGAACGTTAGATTTTCTTCACTAAATCCTTGCTTTAATGAGAGATGTGTAAGAGTCAAAGGTTACTTTATAACCAAGGCTGATGCATTTCTATGAGCCAGTACATTAGAAGGGGAAAATCTGACCATTTCCGACAAGGAATATGTGAAGACTAAAGTTCAATATCTTATTCACAGCAAGAGTACACTTCAAACTTGCTGCTAGTAACCAGAAATCAATCCGAGAATCTTCAAATTCATCCGGCAATTTTGGAACAAGTTCTCTTCTAGCTTGTAGAGTTGCAACAGATCATTCATGGAAGAGTTTTAGTTGGTGCCATTGTTGCTGTGTCTCTGCACTGTGATCAAATTATAACTAGGGTGTGTCAGAATGTTATATAGTTCAAGGATCTTTGCAAAAGCACAGAGCTTGAGCAAAATACAGAGTGAACTTCTAACAGAGTGAAGTACTAACAGAATGAGGACATTCAACTTGAATTTGGTGAGTGTGAGAATTAGGTGCAGAGGGGGAAGGAAGTGCTAAGTGATTTAAACCAAAGAATTATAGACTAAGACTAAGCATAGCAAAAAGGGAGCCGCAGGAGGAATGAAAACAAGGCAAGGAGGAGCGCTGAGGGTAAGTCAGTGAGTATTTAGTTCATTGGTTAGTGTTTTTGGTAGTTGTTGGGAGTAATAGGAGCGGAAGTGGAGGCCCGAGAACAGAGCGGGGACATAACGCTGAGACCAACTCAAACACAGGCAGAGGTTTGCAAGAGTGACATCAGAGGACAGCTGGTTGGTGAGTAATACATTTTTTTGCGCTCTAAACTAGGGGAATGGTTTAAACTAGGAACCTATAACTGGCTAATACTTCATTAAATTAATAACTTAAACTAGATAAATTAATTTAAAAATAACTAAAAATAAAGCAAGTGAATAATTTCATAAAAACTTCAAGTAAATAAATAAAACAAGATTAGATAGAGATGGCAGTACAGGTGGTGTGCTGTAATTGGAGTGTGTGGAGAGCAGTGTGATCCCAGGCAATCACATCCGCAGTAAGTATCGGCAACTTGAGGAACTTTGGCTCAGAGTTGTTGAGCTGGAGTCCAAGGTGCAGACATTGCGATGCATCGGGGAGGGGAACAGTTACCTGGACACTTTGACCCAGGAAGCAGTTAGGTTAGGTAGTGGTTTAGATTTGGTTAGTGGTCAGGGACAAGAGGATGTGACTGCGAGTCAGGCAGGTAAGGGGACCCCCAAATGCAGTGGTGGAGGAGCCTCAGCCTTTGCCCTTGTCCAACAGGTACGAGGTACTTGCTAACTGTAGGGATGAGAAAAAAGACTACAGGGAGGATGGGCAAATTGACCACTACACCATGATAAAGGAGGCCATTCGAGTGGGGGAGCGAAAAGGAATGTATTACTGTTAGGGGATAGAATAAAACTGGACGGACCACACAGCATCGGACCACTAGGCACTGGCAAGACAAAGGCAAACCAAGACCAGTCAACCCTGCAAAGTCCTCCTCACTAACATCTGGGGACTTGTGCCAAAATTGGGAGAGCTGTCCCACAGACTAGTCAAGCAACAGCCTGACATTTCCATTCTCACAGAATCATACCTTTCAGCCAACGTCCCAGACTCCTCCTCCACCATCCCTGGATATGTCCTGCCCTACCGGCAGGACAGACCCACCAGAGGTGGCGGCACAGTGATATACAGTCAGGAGGGAGTGGCCCTGGGAGTCCTCAACATTGACTCCGGACCCCATGAAGTCTCATGACATCAGGTCGAACATGGACAAGGAAACCTCCTGCTGATTACCACCTACCACCCTCCCTCAGCTGATAAATCAGCACTCCTCCATGTTGAACACCACTTGGAGGAAGTAAGCACTGAGGGTAGCAAGGGCACAGAACGTACTTTGGATGGGGGACTTCAATGTCCATCACTAGGAGTAGCTTGGTAGCACCACTACTAACCCAGCTGGCCAAGTCCTGAAGGACATAGCTGCCAGACTGGGTCTGCGGCAGGTGGTGAGAACACCAACACGAGGGAAAAACCTACTTGACCTTGTCCTCACCAATTTACCTTTCGCTGATGCATCTGTCCATGACAGTATTGGTAGCAGTGACCACCGCACAGTCCTCGGAGATGAAGTCCTGTCTTCACAATGAGGACACCGTCCATCGTATTGTGTGGCACTACCACTGTGCTAAATGGAATAGATTCAGAACAGATCTAGCAGCTCAAAACTGGGCATTCATGAGGCGCTGTGGGCCATCAGCCGCAGCAGATGTATTGTACTCCGCCACAATCTGCACCCTCAAGGCTCGGCATATCCCTCACTCTACCATTACCATCAAGCCAAGAGATCAACACTGGTTCAATGAGGAGTGTAGAAGAGCATGCCAGGAGCAGCACTAGGTGTACCTAAAAATGAGGTGCCAACCTGGTGAAGCTACTACACAGGACTACATGTGTGCTAAACAGCAGAAGCAGCATGCTGTAGACAGCTAAGCCATCCCACAACCAACGGATCAGATCAAAGCTCTGCAGTCCTGCCCACATTCAGTTGTGAATGGTGGTGGACAATTAAACAACTAACGGGAGGAGGAGGCTCTGTGAACATCCCAGTCCTCAATGATGGCAGAGCCCAGCACGAGTGCAAAAGACAAGGCTGAAGCGTTTGCAACCATCTTCAGCCAGAAGCGCCGAGTGGATGATCCATCTCTGCCTTCTCCCAATATCCCCACCATCACAGAAGCCAGTCTTCAGCCAATTCGATTCATTCCACGTGATATCAAGAAACGGCTGAGTGCATTGGATACAGCAAAAGCTATGGGCCCCGACAACATTCCGGCTGTAGTGCTGAAGACTTGTGCTCCAGAGCTAACCGCGCCTCTAGCCAAACTGTTCCAGTACAGCTGCAACACTGGCATCTACCCGACAATGTGGAAAATTGTCCAGGTATGTCCTGTCCACAGAAAGCAGGACAAATCCAATATGGCCAATTACCGCCCCATCAAGTCTACTCTCAATCATCAGCAAAATGATGGAAGGTGTCATCGACAGTGCTAGCAAGCGGCACTTACTCACTAATAACCTGCTCACCGATCTCAGTTTGGGTTCCACCAGGACCACTCGGCTCCAGACCTCATTACAACCTTGGTCCAAACATGGGCAAAAGAGCTGAATTTCAGAGGTGAGGTTAGAGTGACTGCCCTTGATATCAAGGCAGCATTTGACCAAGTGTGGCACCAAGGAGCGCTAGTAAAATTGAAGTCAGTGGGAATCAGGGGGAAAGCTCTCCAGTGGCTGGAGTCATACCTAGCACAAAGGAAGATGGTAGTGGTTGTTGGAGGCCAATCATCTCAGCCCCAGGGCATTGCTGCAGGAGATCCTCAGGGCAGTGTCCTAGGCCCAGCCATCTTCAGCTGCTTCATCAATGATCTTCCCTTCATCATAAGGTCAGAAGTGGGGATGTTTGCTGATTGCACAGTGTTCAGCTCCATTTGCAACCCCTCAGATAATGAAGCAGTCCGTGCCTGCATGCAGCAAGACCTAGACAACATCCAAGCTTGGGCTAATAAGAAGCAAGTAACATACCCGCCAGGCAATGACCATTTGCAACAAGAGAGAGTCTAACCACCTCCCCTTGACATTCAACAACATTACCATCACCGAATCCCCCACCATCAACATCCTGGGGTCACCATTGACCAGAAACTTAACTGGACCAGCCACATAAATACTGTGGCTACAAGAGCAAGTCAGAGGCTGGGTATTCTGCAGTGAGTGACTCACTTCCTGACTCCCCAGAGCTTTTCCACCATATACAACGCATAAGTCAGGAGAGTGATGGAATACTCTCCATTTGTCTGGATGAGTGCAGCTCCAACAACACTTATGAAGCTCGACACCATCCAGAACAAAGCAGCCCACTTGATTGGCACCCTGTCCACCACCTTAAACATTCACTTCTTCCACCAGCGGCGCACCATGGCTGCAGTGTGTACCATCTACAGGATGCATTGCAGCAACTCGCCAAGGCTTCTTCGACAGTACGTCCCAAACCCGCGACCTCTCCCACCTAGAAGGACAAGGGCAGCAGATGCGTGGGACCACCATTACCTGCACGTTCCCCTCCAAGTCACACACCATCCTGACTTCAAAATATATCGCCGTTCCTTCATCGTTGCTGGGTCAAAATCCTGGAACTCCCTACCTAACAGCACTGTGGGAGAACCTTCACCACACTGACTGCAGCGGTTCAAGAAGGTGGCTCACTACCACCTGCTCAAGAGCATTTAGGGATTGGGGCAATAAATGCTGGCCTTGCCAGCAACGACCACACCCCATGAATGAACAAAAACATAGTCAGGGGGATAGATACTGTTGTCTGCAGCCGTGACCGGAAGTCCGGAAGGCTGTGTTGCCTGCCGGGTGCCAGGATGAAGGCCATCTCCTTGCGGCTGGAGAAGAAGTTGAAGCAGGAGTGGGAGGATCCAGTTGTCGTGGTCCACGTAGGAACCAATGACATCGGTAGAACTAGGAATGTGTTTCTGCTGAGGGCGTTTGAGGAGCTAGGGGCCAAATTAAAAAGCAGAACCTCAAAGGTAATAATCTCTGGATTACTATCTGAGCCACGTGCAATTTGGCATAGAGACATGCAGATTCAATGGTTAAATGCATGGCTGAAAGAGTGTTATGGGTAGCAGGGGTTTCAATTCATGGGGCACTGACATCAGTACTGGGGAAAGAGGGAGCTATTCCGTTGGGATGGTGACCACATAAACCAGGCTGGGACCAGTGTCCTGGCGAATCGAATAGCTAGGGCTGTGGATAGAATTTTAAACTAAAGAGTGGGGGAGGGTTCAGGTAAGGTTAAATTTATAAGTCTAAAGAGAAAAGTCAAGGCTGCAGAGCAGAGTAGCGATTTGGGTAGCCCTGATAATAAAGGATGAGATAAAGGCAGGAGTGAGAAAGGATCTTAACTCAGAAAATTAGGATGTGGAATCAGTATGGGCAGAGCTAAGAAATAACAAGGGGCAGAGAACACTGGCGGGAGTAGTTTCTAGGCTCCCTACCAGTAGTTATAGTGTTGGACAGAGTATAAATCAGGAAATTAGAGGAGCATGTAACAAGGGCAATGCAATAATTGTGGGGGATTTTGAACTTCATATAGAGTGGGCAAACCCAATTGGCTAAAGTCGTTGGGAGGACGAGTTCATGGAATGCATTCGAGACAGTTTTCTAGAACAATATATCGAGGAACCAACTAGGGAACAAGCTATTATAGATCCAGTATTGTGTAATGAGACAGGATTAATTAGTAATCTTATAGTTAAGGATCCTCTGGGGCAGAGTGATCATAATATGATAGAATTTCATATTGAGTTTGAGTGATGTAGTTAAGTCTGAAACTGGGGTCTTAAATTTAAACAATGCCAATTGTGTAGGTATGAGGGGTGAGTTGGCTAAGGTAGATTGGGAAATTAGATTAAATGATATGACGGTAGATAAACAATGGTGAACATTTAAAGAAATAATTCATAATTCTCAACGAATGTACATTCCCTTGAGGAATAAAAACTCCATGGGAAAAATGATCCAACCGTGGCTAACTAGAGAATTTAAGGATAGTATTAGATTAAAAGGGGCTTACAATATTGCCTTAAAGAATAGTAAGCCTGAGGATTGGGAGGGTTTTAGAAATCAGCAAAGGATGATCAAGAAATTGATAATGAGGGAGAAAATTGAATATTTAGAGTAAACTAGCAAGAAATATAAAAACAGATTGTAAGAGCTACAAGTATGTAAAAAGGAAGAGATTAGAGAAAGTAAATGTGGGTCACTTAGAGGCAGAGACAGGTGAAATTATAAAGGCAGAGACATCAAACAGATATTTTGTATCTGTCTTCACAGTAGAAGACACAAAAAAATGCCAGAAATAATGGGGAATCAAGGGCCTAATGACAGTGAGTAATTTAAAACAATTAAGATTAGAAAAGAAAGGTACTGGAGAAATTAATAGGACTAAAAACCGACAAATCCCCGGAGCTAATGGCCTACATCCTAGGGTTTTAAAGAGGTGGCTGCAGAGATAGTGGGTGCATTGATTTTGATCTTCCAGAATTCCCTAGATTCTAGAACGGTCCCTATGGATTGGAAGGTAGCAAATGTAGCCACGCTATTCAAGAAAGGAGGGAGAGAGTGAACAGGGAACTAAAGGCCAGTTAACCTGACATCAGTAGTAGGAAAAATGCTAGAATCTATTATTAAGGACGTAGTAGCAGGGCACTTAAATCATAATATGATTGGGCCGAGTCAGCACAGTTTTATGAAAGGGAAATCGTGTTTGACAAATTTAGTAGAGTGTTTTGAGGATGTAACTAGCAGGGTAGATAACTGGGAAGCAGTGGATGTAGTATATTTGGCTTTTCAAAAGGCATTCGATAAGGTGCCACAAAAAAGGTTGTTACATAAGATTGGGGGTAATAGCGTGGATTGAGGATTGGTTAACGGACAGAAAACATAGTGGAATAAACGGGTCGTTTTCAGGTTGGCAGGTTGTAACTGGTGGGGTGCCGCAAGGATCGGTGCTTGGGCCTCAGCTATTTACAGCTGGTTTTTAGTCCTATTAATTTCTACAGTACTTTTTCTTTACAACTCTTAATTGCGTTAGCCATGATCTTATTGAATGGTGGAACAGGCTCGAGGGGCCGTATGGCCTGCTCCTCCTATTTCTTATGTTCTTAAATCAACAAGGTGAAGATTCCCATATCCCTTAGCATGCAGTTTCCCGGTTTTCCGAGTTGAAGTCCAGCAATGAGCATTTTTCTGTCTGATCCTTTGCATGTGGTTTCTCTATTAATTCAGCTATTATTCTGGTGAGTTTACACTAGGACTGATCTTCAGAATCCTGATCACTTTCACGTGAAATCAGGAATTGCAGTAATATTTGAAGGGGCAAAATAATAATTCAGGTTTTTCTTTATGGTTTCTAGTAGATCTCTTATGGTGTTCCTTATGGTTGGGGGGTGGGGGGGCGGGGGAAGTGCGGGGTTTGTAATAAGAGGTAAAGCAGTTCCTGGTATGTTTCCCTCATGAAGGTGTGCCCCTTTCAGATTTGTGCTGCCGAGCTAAGCAGTGGGGAGAGGGTTTTTTAGGGCTTCAAAAAAATGTGAAGGGGGGGGTCCAGGGTGCCAGAAAGAAGGACGAGTTTGCATACATATAGAGCCTTAAGTTATCTCTCGGCATGTTCCAAAGTGCTTCATGTCCAATGAGTTATTTTTGAAGTGCAATCACTGTTGCTCTGTAGATGAACATGGCAGTCATTTTGCGCACAGTAAGGTCCCACAAACAACAATAACCAATTACTCTATATTTTTGTTGATGGTGTTGGTTGAAGAATGTTGGTTAGAACACCTAGAGAAACTTCTTGCTCTTCTTCGAATAGTGCCATGAGCTCTTCAACATCCACCTGAACAGGTAGATGCAACCTCAGTATAATGTTTCATTCCGAAGGACAGCATCTCCAATAGTGCAGCACTGCACCAAAATTGTCAGCCTAGGTATCATGCCCAAGTCCTGCAGCTGACACGTGGTAGGACTGGGGGAGAGTTGGGGTACAGAATTATGAAGATAGGTGACAGAGGAGAGGGTGGGGAGGAGAAGAGAGGGAATCCATGTTTGGGGGGATAGGGAAGCTGGGGTCTGGTTGCAGTCGAATAGGGCTAGAATATGGGATTATTTGGGGAGGGTCTGAAAAGCTGGTAGTGTGTGGAAGGGAAGTGGCTCTATGACCCGTCATAACTCAAAGGCAAGGAAGACCTGGGAGACCTTGGGGCCCAGAAGAACTTAAAGGGAGGAAAAAGGTGGGTTAACTGGGAATTGGGGGGAAAGGAGAGAGGAGTTGTGTCTGTGTCACATTGATCTGCCTTTGTAAGCTTTCCAGTGAGCAGCATCAGTCAATAATAATGATGTTTTGAAGATTGCTGCTAGAAAGCCTGGATTCCTTCAAAATGGAACACACATGTTAGTCAGTAAATTACTTGCCAAATTTTACTTTCCAGGAGAATTCTGAAATGGGACTTGGGACTTGGGACCTGGTAGTACTTGGTGGGTTCACAAGTAAAATTAGAAGGACCAGTTGGGAGTAGAGGCAGAAGGTCCAACTGGGGACCACAGCAATCAAACATTTCATGAACTTTCACTGGCTCAGACTGTGCTCAGAAAGGCAATTTAACTTGTTCGCCCCTCTGCTGTGCCTCGCTCAATCCAAAGCCTAAGCGCTAATGTTGTGAATTTTAAATAAATGTCAACATCCAACAATAAGAGTTAGAAATCCCCATAGAAGGAGAGGGGACACTGAAGCCAAAGAAGGAGATACTAGGAGGGATGACCAAAAGCTTAGTCAAAGAGCTGGTTTTAAGGAGGGTCTTGAGGAAGAGAGGGAGTTGGAAGGATTTAGGGAGGGAATTCCAGAGCGCGGTGCCTGGACGACTGAAGTTCCAAATGCTCAGGCTCCCAAACAATATTGAAATCCAAAGCCTGTCCAAGCATCTAAGCACTGAAAATGGAGCAGAATGTAATGAATGGGAATTCTTTGTGTTGGTTGGTTCAAATCTCACATTCAGTTAAAAATAGTTGGCATGCTTTAAGAACATAAGTGGCACAGGGCACATCCAATGCCTGCAGACACACGCAAAACTTCAATTATAAATGTAAGGAGTCGCACGACACCAGGTTATAGTCCAATAGCTTTATTTGAAATCACAAGCTTTCGGAGCTTTGCTCCTTCATCAGGTGACTGTTTGACTATAACCTGGTGTTGTGCGACTCCTTACATTTGTCCACCCCAGTCCATCACCGGCATCTCCACATTCAATTATAAAGACTGATATTTGTTATATTAGAGAATTACATAATAGTGTACTATTATTGTATTTATCTTTATTAACTTTCCAAGTATAAAGTCTCAAACTTCAAATTTTAAATTTATTAAAATATTGCATTTTATATTATTTGCTGCAAGCATTACTTTTTCAATCACTAAAATTGCCTGACTAATTCTGATATTTAAATTTGCTTCTTACATGGTTTTGGCTGAATTTTGGAACTCAGTGCAGCTCACTCGGGAGCGAAGTGGAGCAGGTCTTGAACTTGTGGCCGTCCCCACTTCATGCTACAGATCATTAATGTGCTAACCTTCAGGGCCTCACACTGCTCACTGTAAAGTTGGTTCTAGCAGGAAATACACCATCTAACATATTTCACATATTACGTGTATTTGTTTTTTAAGTGTGTCGCCTATAGTTTCCAAAAAATAAATTTGGAATATTAGATGCGGTACCACTTCCAGTTTAATTTGGACTGCAGTGAACGTGGTCGTCAGATGTAGTGTTATAAACCTAGTAGAAGTATGTGACATTATGAACATTTTGAGTTATGTGAGCCAGAATTTTAATTGGTATGACTGTATTTGTGAATTCATTGCAAACAGGTCTGCAGAAAGAAAATTTTAGAAAAAAAGTCTTAAATATTTTGGTAATAAACTATTGATTTGATATAATATTCATTTTAATATTCTACACTGATTTATTTTAATTTTTTAAAAACCCAGTTCTATAATTTGTTTACTGGGTTAAAAATAAAGTTGACATAGAATGTTGTAAATAGCAAATTGAGTGAGATTCATGTGCACAGTTAGAGAAGTACAAAATCAGAGTAAACTCTATTATCGATGTGGTGAAGTAACAGAAAAACCCCATTATGGGAATCAGATAATGTCTTTGTTCTAAGCTGTTTTCTTGGTATGTCAGCAGATTCTGGACTGTATAATCACACGCTGGTTCAGTGTATCAGCACAGTTCCTGAATTGTTTATAAAGGCACACTGAAATTCACAGATGGTTGACAATTTATTATTTAGATTTATTGGGAAGGGGAGGAGCAAAATGAAGAATGAATCAATACATTTAAATACAACCCAGATAAGTTCTCTGAATAGAGAAAATTGGATAAGCTTATTAAAGCAGTGATTCTTCTAACAGTAAGATATAAAATTGCTGATAAAATGTTTTTTTGCCATTAATGTAAAAACAATTACAGATTTTTAAAAAAAAAAACTCTTAAAACGAAGGAGCTCCTTTCTCTCATAGAAATAGGTTGGACAAGTTAGGGATCTGTATCTGTGCGTAGCTGTTTCCTTGACGACATGTTATTGGGAAACATGGAGTCTGCTTACTGCATTGTCTAACTCAAGGTGATCTCAAATTACTGCTAGGGTTTGTCATTTAAAGGTTTGCCACTTCACATTTTTTTTAAGTGAACCTTTTGGATGATTGTTTTTATTTCATTGGAGTTTTATTTCAATAAAATATGAATTGTACTCTTCTTCCTCTCTGACAGTAATTCTCAGTGTGGTTTTCGAAATGTACAGTATTTCAGTGCCGTTCCAGATCCCTACTAATATCCAAAAGTAGTCCTTAACCACTTAACAAAAGCAAGACAAAACAGAAGTATGACGTTTAATGTTTGCACATTAGGATGTCAAAAGAAAAACGTAATTTGAAAAAAAACCACCTACAGCCCAGCCATGTGTTCTTCCGAGGAATTTTGCAATGGTAGGTTGAAATCGTTCACAGCAGGAGAGCACTTTTTCAAGGGCCGAAATATCTTCGGTACAATTTTTTAAATTATCAATTAACTTCTGTAAAAATTATTTCAAATTTAATGCATATAATAAAAATGAAACATTTTTGTCTCATGTTAGCTCACTTAATTCAGTTATGCTATTAAGGAGTTGAAAGAAAGTTACACTCTGAGAAGTCCTGTCCCAGCTTAAATTGATACTATTGTTTTGAGGACAATCTACCATAAATTTGCATAAGGGAGGAACCAAGCCACACAATTCAAACATAAACATGCTGCGGGATTGGTTCAGATGTGTGGTTGGCAGGTGCACACAAATGTGATATCGTACAACCATGTTTGAACTCTAGAAATAACTGGCTGCTTTCCTGTTTTATTCCCTCCTCCCCAAAACTATCTCAAAAATGTTACTTGTATATATGCCTTAAAAATGTGATTTTAATTAGAGCATCAGGTAGTGTAATGGATTTAGATTCTTGTAGAGGGGAAAAATTGCATCATCATCAGCTTCTCTTTAAATGGGGGCATGTAATTTTTGTTTTGTGCATGCTTATCAATAAAACCAAGAGGAATGTGAAGGAGCTGGAGGAAGATATGTCAAACACAACAAAATACATGTGTATCTTTTAAAAGACTGAGAGTCCCTTCAGGTTCTACTGTCCTGCGGTCCAAAGACAACGACAACAACAACTTGCATTTATGTAGCAGGTTCAATGTAGAAAAACGTCCCAAGGCACTTCACAGAAGTGCAATCAGATAAAAATGGAAACCAAGCCAAAGGAGTGCTTGGTCAAAGAGGTGGGTTTTAAGGAGGTCTTGAGGAACAGAGAGCGAGGAGAGGTGGAGAGACTTAGAGGGGGAATTGCAGAGCGTGGGGCGAAAAGAGTATTGGATGCACAAGAGACCAGAGTCAGAGGCACAGAGAGTTCTTGGAGGTTTTTTTTTATTCGTTCATGGGATGTGGGCATCGCTGGCGAGGCTGGCATTTATTGCCCATCCCTAATTGCCCTTGAGAAACTGGTGGTGAGCCGCCTTCTTGAACCGCTGCGGTGCGTGTGGTGAAGGTTCTCCCCCAGTGCTGTTAGGAAGGGAGTTCCAGGATTTTGATCCAGCGACGATGATATATTTCCAAGTCGGGGTGGTGTGTGACTTGGAGGGGAACGTGCAGGTGGTGTTGTTCCCATTTACCTGCTGCTCTTGTCCTTCGAGGTGGTAGAGGTCGCGGGTTTGGGAGGTGCTGTCGAAGAAGTCTTGGTGAGTTGCTGCAGTGCATCCTGTGGATGGTACACATTGCAGCCACTGTGCGCCGGTGGTGAAGGGAGTGAAAGTTTAGGGTGGTGGATGGGGTGCCAATCAAACAGGCTGCTTTGTCCTAGATGATGTCGAGCTTCTTGAATGTTGTTGGAGCTGCACTCATCCAGGCAAGTGGAGAGTATTCCATCACACTCCTGACTTGTGCCTTGTAGATGGTGGAAAGTCTTTGGGGAGTCAGGAGGTGAGTCACTCGCCACAGAATACCCAGCCCCTGACCTGCTCTTGTAGCCACAGTATTTATGTGGCTGGTCCAGTTAAGTTTCTGGTCACTGGTGACCCCCAGGATGTTGATGGTGGGGGATTCGGCGATGGTAATGCCGTTGAATGTGAAGGGGAGGTAGTTAGACTCTCTCTTGTTGGAGATGGTCATTGCCATGCACTTGTCTGGCGCGAATGTTACTTGCCACTTATGAGCCCAAGCCTGGATGTTGTTCAGGTCTTGCTGCATGCGGGCTCGGACTGCTTCATTATTTGAGGGGTTGCGAGTGGAACTGAACACTGTGCAATCATCAGCGAACATCCCCATTTCTGACCTTATGATGGAGGGATGGTCATTGATGAAGCAGCTGAAGGTGGCTGGGCCTAGGACACTGCCCTGAGGATCTCCTGCAGCAATGCCCTGGGGCTGAGATGATTGGCCTCCAACAACCACTACCATCTTCCTTTGTGCTAGTTATGACTCCAGCCACTGGAGAATTTTCCCCCTGATTCCCATTGACTTCAATTTTACTAGGGCTCCTTGTTGCCACACTTGGTCAAATGCTGCCTTGATATCAAGGGCAGTCACTCTCACCCCGCCTCTGGAATTCAACTCTTTTGTCCATGTTTGGACCAAGGCTGTAATGAGGTCTGGAGCTGAGTGGTCCTGGCAGAACCCAAACTGAGCATCAGTGAGCAGGTTATTGGTGAGTAAGTGCCGCTTGCTAGCACTGTCGATGACACCTTCCATCACTTTGCTGATGATTGAGAGTAGACTGATGGGGCGGTAATTGGCCGGATTGGATTTGTCCTTTTTGTGGACAGGACATACCTGGGCAATTTTCCACATTGTCGGGTAGATGCCAGTGTTGTAGCTGTACTGGAACAGCTTGGCTAGAGGCGCAGCTAGTTCTGGAGCACAAGTCTTCAGCACTACAGTCGGAATGTTTTTGGGGCCCATAGCCTTTGCTGTATCCAGTGCACTCGGCCGTTTCTTGATATCACGTGGAGTGAATCAAATTGGCTGAACACTGGCTTCTTTGATGGTGGGGAGATCAGGAGGAGGCCGAGATGGATCATCCACTCGGCACTTCTGGCTGAAGGTGGTTGCAAACGCTTCAGCCTTGTCTTTTTGCACTCACATGCTGGACTCCGCCATCATTGAGGATGGGGATGTTTGCAGAGCCTGCTCCTCCCGTTAGTTGTTTAATTGTCCACCACCATTCACGACTGGATGTGGCAGGATTGCAGAGCTTTGATCTGATCCGTTGGTTGTGGAATCGCTTAGCTCTGTCCGTAGCATGTTGCTTCCGCTGTTTAGAATGCATGTAGTCCTGAGTTGTAGCTTCACCAGGTTGGCACCTGACTTTTAGGTTCGCCCTGGTGCTGCTCCTGGCATGCTCTTCTACACTCCTCATTGAACCAAGGTTGATCCCCTGGCTTGTTGGTAATGGTAGAGTGAGGAATATGCCTGGCCATGAGGTTGCAGATTGTGCTGGAATACAATTCTGCTGCTGCTGATGGCTTACAGCACCTCATGGATGCCCAGTTTTGAGCTGCGAGATCTGTTCTGAATCTATCCCATTTAGCACGGCGGTAGTGCCACACAACATGTTGGATGGTGTCCTCAGTGCGAAGACGGGACTTCATCTCCACGAGGACTGTGCGGTGGTCACTCCTACCAATACTGTCATGGACAAATGCATCTGCGACAGGTAGATTGGTGAGGACGAGGTCAAGGTCAAGTAAATTTTTCCCTCGTGTTGGTTCGCTCACCCCCTGCCGCAGGCCCAGTATGGCAGCTATGTCCTTCAGGACTCGGCCAGCTCGGTCAGTAGTGGTGCTACCGAGCCACTCTTGGTAATGGACATTGAAGTCCCCCACCCAGAGTACATTCTGTGCCCTTGGTGCTTCCTCCAAGTGGTGTTCAACATGGAGGAGGACTGATTCATCAGCTGAGGGGGGGCGGTAGGTGGTAATAAGCAGGAGGTTTCGTTGCCCATGGTTGCCAGGCTGGAGGAGGTTACAGAAAGTGGGAGAGATGAAGTCACATAGAGATATAAACATGAGGATGAGAATTTTAAATTGGAGGCATTGGGGACAGAGTCAGTGGATGTCAGCAAGCACAGAAGTATTTGGAAGAATGAAAAGTGATATCAGTGATAAAGATGTTTAAAGTTAAAAATTCTTTATTGAGTTCTGCATTGAAGTGGCTGGGCTTAAATTAGAATAGAATGACTTGTTTAAGAAAAGAAAACTGTACCATATTACTCAACAACTGGGCAATGAAAATAATTTCAAGGAGGCTGAAGACTGATTGTACAGACTGCAGAACCAATCCCAGAGGGAGGTTAAAGAGCCTTAGAAATTGATGTCCTTACAGAACTATTGCAGACACAATAATTAAAAATTCATCAATGTGCCTGAGGGTATTTGCAATTGAAGTCTGCTTTCAGGAGATCACGGGAAACTTGATGGAGATGCAGTTTGACGATTGCTTCAAGATAAAATTTAGTCATGGAGCCCCCCCACCAGTCAATGTTATAACTTCAAAGGCCCCAACTTAGTTCTTTATTCTTGGTGCTCCTTGATTTGGTTGAATTGGAAGAAATGAGAAGTAATCTTCACAATTCTCTTTGGAATGTAATGCTTGTTGGATAGGAGAGATTCCGATACTGATCGGTGGGGAAAAATGTGGATTGGGAAATGGCACAAAATTGAGATGGACAAAGGATTTAACTGGATAGTCTCTATTCTTTCCTTAGTTGGAGGGCTGAATTTATTGTATGAAACATCTGATCCCAAATGTCAGCTGCAAAACAGCATACTACTGCTGGTGATGCCCATTATTTGCCTCAAGATTCTGCATAAAATGCATAAGTCTGGACCATGAGACTTTCTTTCCAGATGTCTCTTTGAAAAACTAAAGATGATTAGATTTCCTGAACCTATCCATACACCACACAACATTTATAAGAGTGTCAGCTTCTACTTTGGCTTCACTTTCATAATGTGATTTGTTTATGGATGGTGGATGGGAAGCTAGACAACTTAATACCAGTCTTTTGCTTTTGACTTAATACCATTGCAGCTCTTGCTCACAAAACCACTACTACAGCAGATTTAGGGATAGCCCAATATAAAAGGCAGGTTGTGAAATGTTTTAGTAGTTAAGAAAACTTTGGTCCTCCCAGTCATGCTGTGGTTTAATCCTTTGTCTAAAATATTAAAAGGAGTGGATAGAGCAACTAATTGTTATGTAATTTGTCCAACGGCAGCTACAAATTCACCTCCCATTTATTGACATAATTAAGGGGTATTAGGCACTTAAGTTCACTCCTTTTAGAGGGACATGTCGACCAGAGAACGCTTACTAGAAAACTACATCTAAGTGGTCTCTGACCTTTGCTATCTTAATGTACTTAAAATTACCTGAGAGATGCTCTTGGAAGGTGGAGGTTTTCTGTGAACATTGGCAGAAATGGCGAAGGGGATGCATACCCTCAGGAAGAGATGTTAGTACAGTTATGGGCATTGATGCACTTTATGTTAACAGGATTCACTCTATTGCTTGAACACTGGAAAGAGAAGGAAGGGAGAGATGGGTTATTGCATGTCTTTTGCCCTTGGTTGATGGAATACTAGGGACATCAGAAGGATCATGGATTGAGATTATCCAGAGTTGATTCATTCTTCTGAGGTTCTGGGTGTATTACAGATAACACAGGGTGAAAGTAAAAGTGATACTGAACTCTTGCTTATAAAGTGCCTGATGGCCAGGCACTGGAGAAATAAGACTTTGCTATGGATGGATTTCTTTCTGATCACAAAATGAGGTTTGGATGGAAAAAAGCCTTGAAGCTCATTCTTTCAGAAAACTAGCCCCATTGTTCTCCTGTTACAGCATCTAGTTGTTTCTTCCATGAGTGTAGTGTCCTGGCCTCAGTCACACATCCTGGCAACCCGTTCCAGCTGTTCATCCTGTAAAGAAAAAAGGTCTAGTCAAAGCACAGAGGAAGTCTGCAACATTTTAGCTGAGAATCTATTCTGTCTCTTGGTATTTTTTCAGATCCCTAATAAAGTCATGTTAATAATAAAAACAGAAAATGCTGGAAATACTCAGCAAGTCTGACAGCATCTGTGGAGAAAGAGACAGAGTTAACGTTTCAGGTCAGTGCTTAAAAATTGCAAGTGCTTAAAAATTGTTTAATCTTCAACTTTTTCCAGTTCTGACGAAGGGTCATCGACCTGAAACGTTAACTTTTTTTCTCCACAGATCCTGCCTGACTTGCTGAGTATTTCCAGCATTTTTTGTTTTTATTTCAGATTTCCAGCATCCGCAGAATTTTGCTTTTGAAAGTCCTGTTCACAACTGGTTAATTCAAATACAGCTCTTCCACCTTGAGGCTGTTCCTAATGATGGTTGTGGAAGTACATTTGAACATGCTGACACCCTGTTTAATAACCTAAGTTTAACTGAAAAGCTAATAAACTGAAGATCAAATGTCCGTTAGTGTCGCAATATTATTAACTGTCCTCTATAGAATAAGATATAACTAGTTCTACAATACTGTGGCACGTGGCTCTATGACAGGGTTGATTAGTGGTTATTTTTTTTTCTCTCTGGAATAAGGAAGTGTAGCCAGAGGCAAATGGACCTTGGTGATTGCTGAGAGCGCAAAAAGACCTGGAAAATTTGTGCTCAAGTGCCATGGGATAAGCCCACAGCTTTCCCGTGGCATAGTTTACGCTCCAGGCAGCTAACTACACTGGCAGGAGTAGTGGTGCGTGAGTGTTGCTGCTGATATTCCATTGAGAATTGATTATTGTGGATTGATTGTGATCAGCACAGCCATAAAATAAAGCCATTTTAAAAAGATTTTATTTAAGAACAAACCTTTTGCAGGTTTTATTAAGGCAGTGCCAACTGGCCCTGTATTTTTCTTCTCCATTATGCATCGAAGCTTCTGATGTGAAGGCTGCCGAAACTTGCAAGCTTTGGCTGAAGGCAGATTGAGAATAGGGGATTTAATTCCAGTTGGGTTGGCAGGAGAAAAGGAAAACAGTAGCTAATAATTGAGCTTCAAAGCTGACCTATTTGCCTTTGAACCTAAACAGAAGTTTCAAAGGTCCAGGATGAGTTCCAACAAATCAGCAAACTGGGTGAATAGATTTGAAGTCTGTAAGCTTGAATTTTAGATGTTTTTGTAGCTTACGGTTAATATTCCAATTATGAAGCAAATCATAACATTTGAATAGCTTACCGAAAGAAAGAACAAACTTGAATTTTGTAACGTCTGAGGACGTCGCAAAGGCCTTCGTTGCTAATGAATTACTTTTGAAGTATAATTGCTGCTTTTTTTAGGCAAACACGACAATCAATTTACGCAAAGCAAGGTTCCACAAACAACAATGAGCTAATTGACCAGTTAATCTTGAGGGATGAATATTGACCAAGACACCTGGAGAACTCCCTTACTCCTGTTCGAATCATGCCATGGGAATTTTTATGTCCACTGGCACGAGCAGACAGGGCCTCAGCTTACCATGGCACCACCAGCAGTGCAGCACTCCCTCAGTAGTGCATTGAAGTGTCAGCCTAGATTATTAAATAGAATTGCATAGAATGTATAACACAAACAGGCCGTTCGGCCAAACTGATTTCTGTTGATATTTATGCTCCACATGAGCCTCCTCCCACCGTACTTCATCTAAACCTATCTGCATAACCTTCTATTTCTTTTTCTCTCATGTACTTGTCTATCTTCCCCTGAAATGCAACAATGCTATTCAGCTCAACTACTCCATGTGGTAGCAAGTTCCACATTCTAACCACTGTCTAGGTAAAGAAGTTTCTCCTGCATTCCTTATTGAATTTATTAGTGACTATCTTATTTATGAGCCCTAGTTTTGGACTCCCCCACAAGCGGAAACATCTCTCCGCCTATCCTGTCAAACCCCTTCATAATCTTAAAGATCTCTATCGGGTCACCCCTCAGCCTTCTCTTATCTAGAGAAAAGAGCCCCAGCCTTTTCAGACTTTCCCACATTGAACTCCTTTTGCCCACTCACTTAATCTGTCTATATCCCTTTGTAACTCTCTGCTCCCATTTGCACTTTGTACTTACTGTGCCTCCCAATTTAGTGTCATCTGCAAACTTGAATATAAAACACTCTTCCTTCATCCAAGTCATTAATAAATATGGTGAAAAGCTGAGGAATACCACTTGCCACATCCCACTCTGTTTCCACTCCATGTTCTCATTGCAAGTCCCCACTATGGGGCGGGTCCATGCTAATGGACAGGCAAGCGAGCCATGTTGAAGGTCAGGACCAGACAATTTGTGCAATCCATGCCCTTCACAGGCACATCACATCTCAGGGATGCTGAGCCTGCCTGGTGCCCAGCATGGAAGGGGGAGAAGAAAATTCGCCCCCTCATCTCCAAGCAAATATATTGGCTTTTAATGATGGCATAGGTTCCGTTTTGAATTTGGTGTTTGAAATGCTATTTAAAAAACTAAGTGAAATCAAGAGAAGCCACTGACAAAAGTTTCTCTTTTGGCACAGGCTTGTTGGACTTAGAAATATGATTTTTTTTGTCCATAGCTTCTCTTCACTAATTTTAAACACCGCACTCTGAAAGGAGGTTACCCTCATTTCATGCTTTATTATAGTAATGTAATCATATGAGAAAAGCTGATGCTAGTGAATTGAGAGAAAGAGGTTTATCTCTGCAAGGGAGTCTGACAAATGAAGACAGAAGATAGAGTGCCTGTACTTTGGGTCCTTCCCCACAAGAGAGGCAACAATGGCTGCTGCTGTATCTACTCTGTGGATTCTTCATAATCAGCATATAGACACAAATTGTTCCATCCAGCAATCATCCATAGCTTCCATTTCTGAGAGATCTGGCAAACTATCCACAAGTTGGTAGGCTGCTGGCCAACCAGAGAATGTCTATATGTCAGCCTCTGATTCTTCTGTAAGCAAATCGTGTCTATCAACACACGTGTGTGGTTTGTAATGTGTTATTCATTCAGTATTAGAAGGATTAACAATTCATGCTGAAGTGGCTTGTTATAATGTTATCTGCTTTTGTGTTCATTTAGTTGGAAGGACAAGTGGTAGCACTGTTAGTTCAGAACCTGGAACGATTGGATGAGACAGTGAAGGAAGAGGCAGATGGCGTTCACAACACATTAGGTATGTTTTGCCTGAAATTTTTTTCCCTGCAAAATCTCTTGTAACGAGATATATGACTAAGGGGCAATGTATCAGGTCTTATTTGTAATGTTTCTGAAGTTAGATTGTAATTGTGTGCTTTACCTTGCTTAAATCAAAAGGAAAGCGCATCCAGCAGGCACATAGAATGTAATTTTAGGGAAAACTGCATTCTCGTTCTCAAGACGAAGTATTCATTAAACCTGAAGAATGTAATTGATGCATATGGAAAATGGTCATGCCCTTTACATTTGAGTGTTTCAAGTGCAGCCAGAAGATTGTATTAAAATACATCTCAATTATAAGATTACTGAACCTCATTTCTGAAATATTTCCTTTTACATTGCAATCTGTGTTGTGGGTCATTGACAATGTTATTGGAAGTATGACAAAGCAGAAAGTTGCATCTTGTGTTCTACCCAACAAATTTTTTTCTACCCCCCCTCATAAACATACATTGGACTCATCTCTATGGCCAAAAAAGAGTTTGTCCTAAATGGACAAAAAAAGTTTACTTATATGAAATGTACAATGGGCTGGTTTCTTAAACATTGCTGATGACACTATCTTATTACTGTTTCTACCCCTAAGTCTCTCATTCACACTGTCTTCTCAACTGTACGTTTCCCACTTTCATAAGTTGCTTTGTTAACTTACTCAAATTTATGCTTTTTACCATTGTCAATGCATGCCCTGAGCTGGACATGACAGCTAACAATTTGAGTTTGATACTCGCACCATTTGGGGAGAGGCCATCCTGGAGGTGGCTACAACATGTGCGAGAGAGAGGAGGGCATGAGCTGGGAGGGAGGGAAGGATCCTTGTGGGGCAGAGTAGGGGGTTGTAGCCTTGGTTGGGAGAAAGTTGGAGCTTGGGGCTTGGCCAGGATGCATATCCATTCCAAGCCAGATTTCTGTTATCACATTATACAGCACAGTTAACACATGTGAATGAATGAAACTGGAGAGCTCTCAGGCCTGAGAGAGTGGAGGGCTGGGGTTTCTGGTGGGAGGGGTTTGAGGTTGGGGTTGGGAGAGACTCAGACAGGAGGGCTAGGGAGGGGAGCATGTGCGGTGCTGTGGCTTTGAATGCTGTGGCACCTAAGGTTGGTGCTAGGAAGAAGTGGGGCTGAATGGTAGCAAGCACCCAGCAGGAGAGAATCTATCATTGTGAGGTCTCAGTAGCAGGGCTGCAGCAGAAGCAGGTGGGGAATTGACGTCGTCAGAGTAGCCAGGTGTGAGGCAGCAAAGTGCTGAGATGAGCTGAGGGTTCTGGAACAGAGTACAAAGGGAGGGTGCGTGGCTGGAGCATGGCCTGGATCTGTAGTGAACATGGCACTCATACAACTATTGTGTGAAAGTGAACTGGAGTACTCTGGACAGATTTCATTGTGAGGGAAGGAGTTGAGTCAGGCTGGATCTGGGAGGGAGCAGAGAAGATGCTAGGCGGAGTAAGTTAAAATACCTGTAGTAAGGGAGTAGCAGAGGTAAAATGGAGCTTTATCATGGTGGCCGAAAATAGATCAAAATATTTTTCCAACAATCTGATCCATAATACTGGAATCTGATAGTCCGTGCTAACCTTGTGACACCGTGGAGAAATCAGCAATGTTAGCTTGTTAGCAATACAGATCTAGTTCGGGAGGAAATCAGAAGGGCATTACTGTACTTTGCCCTGGAGATGCAGTCTATCTTTGGTTTCAATTTTGGTCTTGTAAAATTAATCTATCAATTTTTTTGAATGTAAAAGTTTCATTAATCTTTTTATGGTTAGAAGGAAAACCGAAGGTTTATAATGCAGGACCAGCATTCGATTTTGTGTAGAAGTACTTACCAGATGGTCTGACCATGGTGTAATTGAATTCCTAATTCTGGCAATGCTGCAGCTTTAAGATCCATCATTGCATTAGTGATTTTTAGGTTTTCAAGCCAATAATTCACAAACTCAGCACTGGCAAAGCAATGATTGGAAATCGTGGACCCTGTGCAGCTGATAATTTTGTAAGATTTTTGACCATTACTGCTCCGTTGAGTTGGCGCTCAACAAGCCTGAGCAAAATCACTGCCAGTGAAAGCAAGAACCAATCAGGAGGAACTAGTCAATCTGTGGATTTAATTGGTTTTTCTAAATCCCATTACTTTCAATGGGAAATGTGCTACCGAGTATGTTTACTTGTTTTATGTTGCCTTGGCTTATATTAGGAAAGAAGCAAAGCAATGTGGTTGTCAAGCCCAGTTAATCTTTTAGGATGGAAGGCCCAGTTGTATTATAAAATGAACCCACCGGTGGGAATACTAATGGGGATACTACCTGGGGATGCTAATTGTCTGTGACACCAGTTCGGCTGTTTGCACACTTCTATTACTTTTTTAATTTATTTCACTCTCAACACTCTATCAGAATGTTTCACCTGCTTTGGCCTCATTTCAGCAAAGTGCTGAGAAACCTACCCTGACTTGCAGCATTTGTAATGAAAGCATTTCAGACTGGAAGCAGCAACCAGCCTATTTGAAAGGAAATGTTACAAATTGCAAAAAAACACCTTTCTAAAAGAGTTTTTGAATATGTATGTATGTATCTCACGTGTGTATATTAGCCGATCCCCCGTGCTTTGTTTGCATATGATAAGTCAGAGTATATGGTCACTCACTTACCTGTCCCTGATGTCTTCACATTCCTGTTTCTCTTTCCTTTTTTGCCTCTTTCTCTCTTGCTTTTTTCCCCCTGACTCCTTTTTTTGCTTCTTTCTCTGTTCTCAACCACTTCTCTTGTTCTTTCCTTTTAGGTGGTGGGTGGTATGGCATAGTGTGATGGAAAAAGGAACTACCAACAGCCGCAGGCTTCTTTTGGGATGGGGGTTGCAGGGAAAACATGGCCCTCTTCTCCTCGCACCCCCTACCTCTTCACCTTCCCACTTTCCATTCCTTTTTCTACCATCCCCTCACTCCTGTGACTGCCCTTACCTCTTCCCCTTTGAATTAGCCACTCAATCACTGTAACTTCCCCTCACCCTTGCTCCACCGTCACTCACCTCATCCTGAAATCTCCATCCACTCTCCTCCTTGCCGCCCCAAGAGTGGGTGTTGTGAGGCTAGAGGCCCTCAACCCCCAATGTCCCTCGTCCTTCCTCCCCTCTTTTTCAAAATTAATTGAAGATAAACAAAAATATCCCATCGATAGTACTAATGCATCCTGGGAAATTAGGTACACTGCACATACTCAGACTGCACAACTCAAATTAAGTTCAGAGTCAGAGCCCAGGCTTTTGGGAGAGGTTGAAGCCTTCAAGTAAAAACTTTAATGAAATCATTAAAATACATGAAAGACAATAGAATGGATAAGTTTTAATCATGGTATTGCAAAATATGTAATTTTTAAAATTTTTATTTTTTTGTTTAAATCTTTATTTTAGATTACAAATTACAATTACTAAGAAAAAAAATGCTGAATGGAATAGAATTCAGGATACATTTTGAGAGATTTTTGGGAATCCAGTGGCCAGATTGTTTGATTTCAGGATAGTATACTCTTTAAGTATAAAAATAGCAGCAATTGTCTGTCAGGAAGTGTGATACCGTTAACATTTAAAATACTTGTCACCGTGCCAGCTATAGATACTTGAGGAAAACACCAGGAGGCATTCGAGTTTGGTGCAAGTTGATTTGCCCTTGCCTGTCTTTTCTCTGTTCATTGCCTTCTCCAGATGGCCAAATTGAGATTGAGGAATCAAGGGAGAGTATATGAAGTACTAGAGCATGATGCAGTGCATTAAACTATATATGATATACAAATAGATCATGTATCTTGCATCTTTTCATTCCATTTAATGGTTAATGGGATTTTTTTGCATGGTAGATGTGGCTATCTCACTGCTTTTGTACCATTTAAGAATTGTAGGACTATTTTTTATAGAGTTCTGCTGAAAAGTTATTAGGTAATTATATTTTTTATTGCTTTTTATCATTATAGTTTAACATTGGGTATATTAAACAATGCTAAATATTGTAGTTTCCTGGTGAAATTCTTGATCAGTGTCTTGTAGAACAGTGTGTTAACAATAGATTTAAGGAGCTTATTCATGTTCATTATTCACCAAATATATATGTCAGTTGCCCAGCCAATAAATGGTAGGTCAGAATCTCTCATCTCTTGTTTTGGGAGAAGAATATTGTCAGGTTTCTACAGGAAAAGCTAAGAACAAACAAATTTACAGTTCTGCACCATTTCAGCTTATTCAGTATCAAGTTGCACAATCTGTATTAATTGTGTTGATTAAAAGTTGCAATAGGTTAATACTGTTTTAATTTCCACAACCTGCTTTAGATACTAGCATTTTTAAAAATTTGGAAAATAACTTCTTCAGAATTGATTTCTTTTTGGGGGAAGGGGTAGAAAGTGTAGTGTGCATGCCGTGTCTCTGATTGAGATTGCTGAAAAATGTGTAACTGGTTGGGACACTCATGAGGGGATTACATTTGATGGCATTCTGCTTGTCACCCAGTGTTTAAATTTGATCCCTGTAGTGGTTCAGTGCTAAAATTAATTTTCATTCCTTACACAGCTGGCAGGACTGGATCAGTCTTTACATTTTGCCAGATTTCTGTCATGAGTGTATATCACATTAATGAAAAATCAATAGCATAAAAATTACCTAATTAAAATCATTTCTTGTGCGCCAGTCTGTCTCAGTCAGCCTGCACAGATGCAAACCCATCTGTGTACACATTTAGCATGGGGAATGAAGCATGGATTCTATATGAAACACTGTTTTATAATAGATCCGGTTGATCCAAATAACCTGGCTTGGACATTTGTGATGTTAAATCTTGAGTTTTTCATAGCTTGTTTTTGTGGTGGATGGCTTTTTGTTGTTGCTGGTTATCAAGATGAATGATTAGCAATTGATATGTGTGTGAGATAATATAAAATGGCATGTTAAGGGGTTTTATAAGTATGCTAAAAGTAAAAGAATAGAGAGGTGTAGAACTGCTCAGGGATGTGTAAGATGACAGTATGGCAGAGATATTAAATATTGCATCAGTTTCTACAAATGGTGGAAGTAAAGAGTATAGGTGTATTCGAGGAGGATGAGGAACAACTGTTCCTTGAAGTGACCGATTGTATAGGTAAGAGAAATGCAGTAGATGTGGTGTATATGCTTGATTAGGTATCTCACAGGAGGCTTATTACAAAAAAGAAGGCATATGGTATTGGAGGAAATGGAGCAGCATGGATGGAGAGTTGGTTCAGGGACAGGAAACCACAAACTAGGATTAATGAGTGTTGCCCAGATTGGAGAGAGGCTACAGCTCTTGCAACCAAAGTGTCAGTGCTGGGTACATTGTTGTTGTTTATGTATAGATGATTTGAACATGGGCATAGGGAGCATGATACCGAAATGTGCTGATGACAGAAAAGTATACGGTTTAGCAAATAGTGAGGAGGACTGTAAAAGACTTTAGGAGGAGATAGAAAGGCTAGCAGAATGGCAATACAGGTAGCAGATGCAATTTAATATGGAAAAGTGAGAGATTGTGCATTTTTGGAAAAAAGCAAGGAATGTAGTGTATATAGATTCTCAGATATTTAGTAAGATATCTCAAGAGGCTTCTTAAAAAAACAAATTCAGGCGAGTGGTCAGAGAGGAAATGTAGAAGAATGGATAACAAATTGGTTGGCAGAACATAGTGGATAGATGCTAAAGGGTATGGCGGAACAAAGAGACCTAGAGGTTCAAATACATAATTTCGTGAAGGTGTAAATAGAAATGCATGGGATAATCAAGAATGACTATCATGGATTTGTTAAAAGTAAGTCATCGTTGACAAATTTATTAGGGCATTTTGAAGAAGAGACTGATTGCGTAGCTATCTCATGCAGATAGATAAAGCCATTAAAAAGGCCAGTAGCATTTTGGGTTTTTAATAGGGGCATAGAGTATAAGAAGAAGGAGATGGTAGTAAATTTATACATGACAATATGCAGTTTTGGGTACCCCAATACTGATAAGACATTAAAGCCATAGTGAGTGTTAAGCATGGATTCATCAAGATGATACCAGGGATAAGAAACTATAGTTATAAGGAGAGGCTTGAGATGTTGGGACTATTACACGTGAGCAAAAAAGGTTAACAGGATATTTAATAGATGTTTTCAAAATCATGACAGGTGTTGATGGGTTGTTTTGGTTCGGAACTCAGTGAAGAGGAAGGTTAGGAGAAATGTCTTTATACTGAGTTATTCAAGCATGGAACGGGGTGTAGTTGAGGCAGAGCCCATTGCACCTTTTAAGGGAAGTATAGATAAACGTTTGAAGCAGAGGAAGATACAGGCCACTGGGATTAGTTTTGGATTTCTCTAAGCAAAGAGCCGGCACAATGAGTTGAATGGCCTACTTCTGTGGTGAAAACATTTATGATCCTATAGTTGCACTACAGAGTTCTTACATTTTCCCATTTGTATACCTCAACCCCAAATTCAGTGCAGCAGCTCTTACTTCGCAAATCTGCATGACTGGCCTTTAGTGTCAAAGTGAGACTCAGTGATATTTAATTTGGGGAAGAGAAAAAAGCTACCAATGTGAAGCCACTTTAGGCAGGTGAGATTGAGGTCTGTAGAATTCTGCGTTCTATTGTACGTGATGGATGTGAACCTTGGTCTTTGTCTTGTGATAGCTGTTCACATTGATGTAACTGAGATTTTCCCTTCTGTACGCCCGATTTTGAGCATCTGACAAATTTGCAGTTGTTGTTACAGTCTTAACTCTTGTCCATTACAGGTAAGTTTGACACTTGATTCTCTAAGAAATTTCCAGTTGTTCATTTCTTTACTGCAATATAAATCTGGGCCTTCAGAACTGAGGTTTTGTTTTGTAGATCTCCTGAATTTCGCCAGATGTTTGTGGAGCATGTAAAATCTGGATACAACATGATTGGGGGATGTGTGTATAATTCTGCTACATTGCTACTTTGCTGTCTTTCCCTTCTTCCCTCCTCCACCAATTAAAAATAAATTGCTACCTTTGACCTTGACCGCACACTTGAACCGTATATTTGCAATGTAATCACACTATTTCTTTCCATCAGTATCTGGCTATGTATATCTTTCTCTGCTAACATCTTTATTGCTGGAGCATGGAATGAGAGAGTTGGGTGGGTTGTACGTATTTTCTAGACGTGCTACTGGTCAAGAAGCACCGGACTATAATTGTCAAAGGGTTTAAATCCAGAATTAGTATTCCATTGGCTCCTATATGTATCATTGTGTTCGGAGACTACAGCTGTATATCATCTGCACCCCAAGGAAAGATTGTTGTCAGTCTTGTATGCACTCAGTAGGTGTGTGCTGGCCATATGGCATCGGTCTTGGTAGTGGGAGCTATCTGGATCTAGGTGATAAAATACTTTGCACAGTTGGAGGGAATTGTCTCAAATAGGAGAAATTCATACTGATCTGCAGTTAGCTTGGAACAACCCATATGATTACTTACCCTCAAAACAAAATTCTTCATTACAAATTCCAAAATTCTCTTCTCTTCATTATCAAAATATCTGGAAATCTAAAGTTTCCTTCTGTTTTTTACCGATTCACTTCAGTTGTCAACCTTGTGTCCTTATGTCTACTCCTATAACTGCATTAAATAGACACCATGGGTGGACTTTTCCCCAGACTGGATTCTGGGCGGCCAACCGGCAGAATGCGCCAGCTGGTCGCCAGGTAGTCCCGCCAGGAGGCATGGTCCATTTTGAAAATCAGGACTCATTTGTATACTCTGTGGTGGGCTGCAGCCAGAAACCAATCGCCCCTGGCAAACCAGCCGGCTCTGGGCCAGATCCTGGGGGGGGGGGGGGGGGGGAGGGGAAAGAACAGAATCGGGACACTCTGGCTGCCCAGTGGAAGGCCCAGTGGAACATTGCTGCCGCCATGGTGGCAGCAGCAATGGGGCGGTAGCCCACCGTTTTTGGAAGGTTACTGCTACGTTTCCAACGGGCGGGAAGCCTGAAGATTGACCCCTATCTGGAGTTAGTCCAGTGACTTTTGATTAATTGATGCTTCAGTAAACTTGTATGATTTCTTTTTGCAATTTTGTGTTGTGATGTACTCTTTTTCCTGATTTGATAAAACCTTGGGGATGTGGAGAAATTGCTTCTGATCTGCTGTCCTTACCTCTGGAATGTTTCTGGATTTGCTACGGGAAAATGGAAGGTGATTGTTCAAATTTTGTGAAATCATGTTTTAAAATGTTTATGTATAAAACAAAATTGACTTAAGTGGCTAAGTTCAAATTAATTTGAGTGTCTTTTAAAGGAGAGAATGGAGGGAAGCCTCATTTAAATGTTCTGCTTGAAAGAAGCAGACACATGCTTCCCCAAGAGCTCAGCTACATGCAGTAGGTCAGCAAAAGGTTTATTGTCTCTTTTAATTTGCTCCTGAATTGTGTATTCACTATGCCATCTCTTTTTGACACAGCTATTATAGAGAACTTGGCCGAATTTCGCCCTGAAATGTGCACTGAAGCAGCTCAGCAAGGTCTTCTGCAGTGGATGTTGAAGAGAATAAAGGTAGCACTTGATTGAATTAAGTACTTTGTTTTTAAAAAGTTCCAAATTGTCTTTTTAAAAATTTATTATCGGCGATATGGGTATCGATGTCCATCCCTAGTTGCCCTTGAGATGGTGACGGTGGTGGGCTCCCTTCTTGACCCGCTGCAGTCCATGTGGTGAAGGTGCTCCCACAAAGCTATTAGTTCAGGAGTTCCAGGATTTTGACCCAACGACAATGAAGTAATAGTCAGGAAGGTATGTACTGGAGGGAAACTTGAAGGTGAAGGTGTTCCCATGCATCCCGTAGATGGAACACACTGCAGTCACGGTACGCCTATGGTGGAGGGGGTATTTGTTTAGGCTTTTAGACTATTAGCAAAATTTACAGTGGCCTATAATGCTCAATGATTGTTGATTAATATTAACTAATATTATTTACATTTTCAGTCTTTCCATATTTTTGTCTGATAACTAATTAATTATAAAATGGTCCTAATTAAGCTGTTTTTATTCTCAAATTTTAAAAGTCCAATAAAAAGTAAATTTGGTCAGCACTGACCTTAGTAGATGTAGCAGGTGAGGAATACACTTGTGATAAAGAACAGACTACATAAAGTGTAAGTACATCGATTTACATCGAAACTACAGCACAGAAACAGGCCGTTCGGCCCAACTGATCTATGCCGGTATTTATGATTCACACAAGAATCCTTCCTCCCTACTTCATCTAACCCTATCAGGACACCCTTCTATTCCTTTCTCTATCATGTGCTTATAGAACTTCCCCTTAAATGCATCTGTGCTATTTGCCTCAACTACTCCTTGTGGTAGCATGTTCCACAATCTTACCACTCTTTGGGTAAAGAAGTTTCTCCTGAATTCCCTATTGGATTTATTAGTGACTATTTTATAATTATGACCTCTAGTTTTGGACTCCCCCACATGTGGAAACGTTTTCTCTATCATTATCTTAGACGTCTATCAGGTCACCCCTCAACCTTCTCTTTTCTAGAGAAAAGAGCCCCAGCCTGTTCAGCTTTTCCTGATAAGGCTATCCTCTGGGTTCTGGTATCATCCTTCTGAATCTTTTTTGCACCTTCTCCAATGCCTCTAAATCCTTTTTTATAATATGGAGACCGGAACTGTGCACAATACTTCATGTGGTCTAACCAATGTTCTGTACAAGTTTAACATAACTTCTTTGCTTTTCAGTTCTATCCATCTAGCAATGAAACCTGATGCTTGATTTGCTTTTTTTATGGCCTTATTAACGCTTATCGCTACTTTTAGTGATTTGTGTATCTGTTCCCCTAGATCCCTTTGCTCCCGTATCCCATTTAGACTCTTTGGGCTCAATTTTAAAAGAAAAGTTCGGGTGCATTGGAGGCGGGGGGCAGTGGTACGGGCAATGAAAATCGTGTCTTTTTGGAGCGGGCAGAAATCCCGGCTCCAACACACTGAAGAACACCCACGACCCAGAGTCATTTGGGTGTGCGCGACGTTCCCAAACTCAGAAGTCCCGCATTTAAAGCACTAAATCATCTAGTCGAAGTAGTTTAAAAATGATTAAATGCAATTTACAATGCAGGCAAGTGATGTCAATGCTGCCTCAACGTGTTTCCCGTGCTGTGTGAAACACGCTGTGGTGAAGGAGTCATGTTTCAGCTGGCAACTATTTGGACATTTAAATGCCTGTTTGACAAATGGGGATAAAAGATTAGTTATTGCAGCAGGGCACTCAGTTCTCTCAGACAAACTTTTGGCTGGGAGATCTTTGTGTTTAGACTGAAAATTCTTGATTTCCACTCAGAATTGTTCTGTTTACACATTTACCAACTTTCTGGACTCCCTCAAACTGACACCATCAGGATGGGGGGGTGCGATGCATTCACCACTACATCCGAGGACGAGGAACATCACCATCCTTGCCAAGCACGGCGTGCACTTCCGCCACTTGGAGCTCCACAACACAGTGCTGCGCCACAGGCACCTGCATAAGAGCATAACGGGGAACCACAGAGGGACCGACATCGCAAGAGGCACTACCCTCATTAGAGGGTTTACAGACCAAGGCTCAGCTTCCTGGATCTCTCTGAGGAGCAGTGCCTACGGAGGCTGAGAGCGAGTCGCCAGGTGGTTACAGACATCTGCAGCCTCCTTCATGCTGAGCTGCTCCTGGCTGGGCCTGGCAGCATCTCATTACCTGTTGCTGTTAGAGTCACCACTGCCCTCAACTTCTTCGCCTCCGGATCATTCCAGGGTGCCACCAGTGACATTGCCTGTGTCTGTTGTCTGCACACAAGTGCATAAGACAGGTCACTGACGGCTTGATTCGGAGGACCTTGCAATACGTCAACTTCCCGACGGTCGACCTCAGCCAGACAGAGAGAGCAGTGGGATTCCACTCTGGCTGGCTTCCCATGGGTGCAGGGTGCACGCATATAGAAATCCGAACACCTCCACACCAGCCAGGACTGTTCATCAACAGAAAGGGGTTTCACTCCGGTGCTCAGCTCATTTGTGACCACCGCAAAAGATTTCTTCACGTGTGCGCCAGATTCCCTGGCAGCTGCCTCGATTCTTTCATTCTGAGGGAATCCAACATCCTGGGCCTCTTCCACATACCAACACCCTTAAGTGCTGGCTCCTCGGGCACACGTGACTCATGACACCTCTGAGAAACTCCATCAGCAAGCAACAGCATCGATATAACGACAGCCATATCACCACCAGGTCTATAATTGAACATGCTGAAGATACGATTTTGGTGCCTCGATCGTTCTGGGGAAGCACTTCAATATGCACCAGTGAGAATGGGTCGAATTATAGTAGTGTGTTGTGTCCTATACAACATGGCGCAACAGGGAGAGGTACCGGTTGAGGAGGCCCTATGCCCTCTTCCACCATCCACATCTGCCATCCACATCGTGGTGAAGGAGAAGGACGAACCCATGGGCAGAGCAGCGGCTCACCTGGCTGCTCGTAAGGCCAGGAAGTCACTCATGAACTATTCTCGTAAGATTAGAAAGTGAGAAGAGTCCAGTCCTCTCTCCACCTGGAAAGACCAGCGCCAACACCAGCCCCCACCCCCTGCACAAAACAGTCCTGCAACTACACATACACCCACTGTAAAGTGCCAATCTGGTGGCATCAAGTGTCGCCGTTCATGATGAAGCACATGAAAGGGCGCTATCACAAAAGCCAACCAAGAACAGGCAAGACGCGGCAGTGGTGGTGAGAATGATAACATTTAATGTGACTTTAACATAAACCAAATATAAATGAAAAACATGACCATCTCTCAGACACCCTTGTGCATACCCTTCGTGATCACAAATCCTGAGTCTTTCTCTTCCTACTGCTTCTACGTGGTGCATCCCCTGTGGCTGCAGCAGAGGTAGTGGCAGGTTGCGCATGTCGATGGTCGGACAGCTTAGATGCTTTGGGCCTACGTCCTCTTTGTTTTGGAGCCTGTGAGGGCCCCTCCAAAGACGGCTCCACCTGCACCTGTGTAGGGGCAGACTCGGCCACCTGGCGAGGAGGCAGCTTTGTGGGTACTGGTTGAGATGGAGGCAACAGGTGAGAGGTGGGAGCTCTTTGAGTGGGCGTCCCCTTTCGCCATAATCCCTCTCCTGGGCCAGGTCCACATCACTCCTACCACCCTGCTGAAGGATATGTATGATGCCTTGGAAGCCCAGTTGCAAAGTTTCTGTCTGCACGTTTAAGGCGGCAGAATGTTGTTCACTGTGAGTCGGAACGGCTGTTATCAGGGCCTGAATGGACTCATATATGAGCCGGACGTGAGGCTAGCCTTCTCTCCATCGCATACATTCCCGCACTTACCTGTGACGCTATCTCAGACAGTTGATCACATCCCTGTGACACCATCTCAGAGATTCCCTCCCGTACCTCTGCCACCATTCCACAAATCAGGAGTTGGAATCCTCCATCCTCTGCGCTATTGTGGGAAGTGTGTGTGGCACCTGTTCCAGTACCTCGCAAATATCATTCTCCTTTTAAAGGATGGCCCCCGGGGTTCAGCATCTGTGTCCAGCTGAGCAGAGCCTTGAGTGGGGTGCGTCCACCGACGCAGACTCTCCACTGCTGCCCCTGCCACCAGTGCTGTCTCTGCTCGTGCTCGCTTGTGTGTGGTGACTCACCAGGTGCCAAACCAACTACCTGATTACTAGGACCCCGCGAGGTGTGAGTATCTGCGCTGGTGGATGGCTTGCTAAGATGTGACGGTGCGCCTTCAGAGGCCAGGAGCTCCTCTGAGGAATCGTCCTCTGCTGTCACTGTGGTCGTTGAAGGGCCTGTAAGAGAACAGAAGGCAATATTAAGCATTATCACAGATGTGTCATGTTGCGATGAGCATACTGAGGTGTTCGACATGCCAATCATTGTTATCACACGCAACATGAACTGATGTTGAATATTGAAGTTGTATTACTAGACGTTTGTGGGGTGCCAGTCTTGTCGTCCCCAATGAACAGGCACTCGAGGGTGCGGTTGATCTGCAGGGCGTGCTCCTCCGCGTCTGTGAGGACCACTATTTGTGGAGGCCCCCCTCCAGTCCTCGCCCATTTTGCGCTCTCTTCTTGAAGGGGAGAAAGTACAGACGTGTGAGTGAGTGAGGGTGAAGTGGCCAACCGACGAATGCATAGCTTTGGGTGCGGCTGACCGTGAAAGAGGTGCATCAGAGGGTGAGTATGAGACAGAGACATCACATTGGATCAGGATTGGGGTGAGTGGTAGTGGTGGGGTCACAAATGGGGAGGCGAGGAAGTGCAGGTACATTGAGGATGAGCCTTAGGTGGGTGTGAGGAGTGATGTGATGGAGTAGTCTTGGCAGTGCAGAATGAGTTGGGAGGTGGGGGGGCACGGTTGATGTGCACCACGGAATGCAGGAGAATCAGTAAGTATACTCACTTTTGCTGACCTAATTAGGCCATTGAAACGCTTCCTGCACTGGACCCAAGTGCGGCAGATGTTGCTATTGCTGGTGACCTCCTCTGCCACCTTGAGCCAGGCCGCCTTGGTGGGAGAGGCAGGCCACTTCGTCCTGTCGGCCGGGTAAAATAATTCCCTCCCCCTCCTCACCCCGGCCAGTAGCAGCTGAAGTGAGGCATCACTGAATCTTGCAGCAGCCTTGCTCCTGTGCTGCTCCATTGGGTCTACTGGCTCTTTGCTCCAGCAAAATCCATTGGAGCAATGGCCCTTTAAATCCAGACACTCCAGCTGACGGCCTGTCATGCGGGTGAACAGTCCGCTCACTGCGCAGCTTTTGAACGGCAAACCCGGAAACAAGATTAATGGCCACCAATTAAGTCGCAATTACGTGGGGAAAGGTAAGTTTTTGTTGGTCGGGTTTGTCGTGTGCCCATTGACACCCCGCTGCCATCCCACCGCCCTTTTAAAATCGAGCCCTTATTATCCAAGCAATATGTGGCCTTTTTATTCTTCCTACCAAAATGCTCCACCTCACACTTATCTATATTGAAATTCCTTTGCCAATTACACGCCCGTTCTGCAAGTTTATTAATGTCGTCTTGCACTTAGACGCATTCTTCCTTTGTATTAACTACACTCCTCAATTTGGTGTCGTCTGCAAATTTTGAAATTGTACTTCCGATTCCCAAATCCAAATCGCTACTGTGAATTGAGAACGACAGTGGTCCTAGCACCAATCCCTGTGGATCACCACTTCCCACCTTTTCCCAGTCTGAGTAGCTACCCTTAACCCCTACTCTCTTTTCTGTTTTGTAGCCAACTTGCTATACATTCTGTTACCTGTCCCCTGACTCCACATGCTCTGACCTTAGTCATGAGTCTACAATGCAGTACCTTATCGAAGGCCTTTTGAAAATCTAAATATATTACATCTACTCATTATCCTTGTCAATTCTTTCTGCTACTTCTTCAAAGAATTCAATAAGGTTGGTCAAGCATGACTCTCCCTTCTGAAATCCATTCTTTATATTTTTGTTCTTGCTATTATACCTTTGAGTAAAGGTTCCATTATCTTTCCTACCACTGACCTTAAGCTAACTGGTGTATAGTTCCCTAGACTTGTTATTCTTATATTTTAAAAAGAGAGATGAACCATTAGCTGTCCCAGTCCTCTGCCTCTATTCCCTTTTCTAGTGAATTTTTATATATATGTAATAGTGCCTCTGCTATCTCCTCCCTAACTTCTTTTAATATTTGCAGATGCAATGCATCCGGACCAGGGATCTTATCCTCCCTAAGTTTGATTAGTTTATCAATTATCTCCCCCCTTTCTATCTTAAATGTTTTTATACCTTTTTCGATCTCTTCTCCTAATGTCCTGCACACCTTGTTAGTTTCCCTGATAAATACAGAGGCAAAGTAACTGTTCAATATTTCTGCCATTTCTCTGTTGTTATCTGTGAGTTTATCATGTGCATCCCTTAGTGGTCCTATCCCTATTCTGATTTTTTTTTTATTTGTTATTTGTGTCTGTAGAATACCTCACTTTTTATATTTCTTGATAATTTAATATCGTAGTTCCTTTTTTCTTTCCTAATTGTTTTTTTTGACTTCTTTCCTAACCTCTTTGTATTCCATTTTGTTATCCTCTCCTTTATTGTCTATGTACTTAGAGTATGCCTTTTTCTTCAGTTTCGGTTTTACCCTTATCTCTTTATTCATCCATGGTGTTTCATCATTGGCTAATTTGTTCTTGCTTTTTAGGGGAATGTACTTCTCCTGAACTCTTGATCACTATTTTAAATATTACCCACTGCTGTTCTATTTCTTTGTCAATTTTTTTTTTCCCAGTTCACCTGCCCTAGTTCCATTCTCCTCCCCTTAATTGTTTTTTTTTTACAATCTCCTTCTTCTTTGGTCTTTGTCTTACTTATGTCTTTCTCAGTCATTATTTTAAACCTTATGTTCTGATCGCTATTGCCCCTACGCTTACTTCTCTGATCAGTTCTGGTTCATTTCCCATTACTAGATCCAGCAATGGTTCCTCTCTTGGGCTCCTCACATACTGGGTAAGAAAGGAATCATGTACACATTGTAAAAACTCCATTCCCTTTTCTCCTTTCCCTAAGTAAGCTTTTTGTTCAGAATTTCAGCCTAGAAATTGCAATGTGCTGTTCAGTTAAAATCATAAACAAAGGCATTTGATACAAATGTAGTAAGTATGCACGAAAATATCACGACGCATAATTTTTAGGCTGTTTTTAATTTTCCTTTCCTTACGCAATAAACTTGTTACAGAAAAAAATTGCAATTGTATCTCAACTACAATTGATTTGTCCATAAATTATAGCTTTGTGCTTGACTTCGTTGAATTAATATCAGTAGAAATTCCATGTTGTCCACATCCTTCATGCGAAGTCCAACGTTGAACTCTCTTAATTGTGCTGTTATTCCCTACTTCTAGTTTGTTTTGATTTATTTTAAACTGCAGGATACTGTGGCTACAAGAGCAGGTCAGAGGCTGGGTATTCTGCAGCGAGTGACTCACCTCCTGACTCCCCAAAGCTTTTCCACCATCTGCAAGGCACAAGTCAGGAGTGTGATGAAATACTCTCCACTTGCCTGGATGAGTGCAGCTCCAACAACACTCAAGAAGCTCGACACCATCCAGGACAAAGCAGCCTGCTTGATTGGCACCCCATCCACTACCCTAAACATTCACTCCCTTCACCACCGGCACACCATGGCTGCAGTGTGTACCATCTACAGGATGCACTGCTGCAACTTGCCAAGGCTTCTTCGACAGCACCTCCCAGACCCACGACCTCTACCACCTAGAAGGACAAGGGCAGCAGGCACATGGGGACAACACCACTTGCACGTTCCCCTCCAAGTCACACACCATCCCAACTTGGCAATATATTACCGTTCCTTCATCGTCACTGGGTCAAAATCCTGGAACTCCCTACCTAACAGCAGTATGGGAGAACCTTCACCACACGGACTGCAGGGGATCAAGAAGGCGGCTCACCATCACCTTCTCAAGGGCAATTAGGAATGGGCAATAAATACTGGCCTTGCCAGCGACGCCCACATCCCGTGAACAAATAAAAAAAAGTTGATTTAAGGGCATTTGATGTTAACCTATGACCTGTTATTTGGTCTGTAGTATGTAAAGTTATTGAATATGGATCAAAAGTTTAAAGAAGAACTGAAACAAATGCATTGGTGCATATGAGTATTACATTTTGGGTTCTCCTCCATAATTATCCACATGGAAAAATTTGCTTCTCCCAGCGGACCTCCAAGGAGATGATGTCTGCAGGGAGGGAGAGCAAATGTGAAGGTGTGTCAACTTGTGCCACAGTTCAAAATACAGGAGTTGGTCCTTTACCTACCAGGGAATGGTGGGTAGCTCACAGAAACGTAAATGAGCGATTAAAAAAATATATAAATTATCATTACACTGTGATAGCCAGTATAAAACCACTTTAAATTATTGAATAAATTGGTTAGTTGCATCTAATTTTATGGCAGTCTGTTTAAGCATTAGGAGGGAAATCGGTTTGTGCAGAACATCTTACCCAGTAGGCACAAACATCTAAAGGGTAATTCTTTATCAGAAGCGACAGAAATCCCAGTTTGTAATCTCTAGCTTTACTCTACAAATATTTAAAATGAGCAGAACCTTTGAAGTGACCATTTCATATTCAAAGTCTCATCCGGTTTAAAATATATATTTACTTTGACTGTGCTAATTTGACAGTTCTATCTTTCTTGCAGATGAATATCTCTTGTACATTTGGATTAATCCCTACAGGTAGTCCATGTGAGGGTCGGAAATAGCTTTAGAGTCTGTCGAGCAGTGTGCAGATTGCTACTGAAGGATGCGAACCTGGTTTAACGTTGGCTTATATTTCTGTTAGAAGAAAAAGTGACATAACTAGTTGATCTATAGGTGTTGTGAAGCAGGTGTGCAAATGTCTGTTCCTATGAGCAGTGACTGTCAGCAGTTTTTGCTATGTTGCAGAGCTCTTGTATTTCCCTCTTCTCACCCCTCCCATCCCAATTAGAGCAGAATGTTCTTATTTGCATGCAGTTTGATTTGGATCTTGATATAGCTACACTGATTCCAAAACGTCAGTTTAAATACATGATTAGCCACATATTGCTCTGCAGAAAACCCATCCTTTTCTCTCCAATTTTTTGGGTTAAAATCAGCATCTGACAATCGACTCTTTAAGGGTGTTGCGAATATGTGTGGAGAGCAAGCTACTTCCCATTGTATGTTGTTCAGCTGAGTGTGTTGGATCTTGCAGCGTGCTGACCAGTTATAATCAGTTTGATTTTATTTTTTAAACAGGCCAAGATACCTTTTGATGCCAACAAGCTTTACTGCAGTGAAATTCTTGCCATTTTGCTTCAGAATAATGATGGTAGGTTTACTTTCTGTTAATTTTTAGGAGATTGAAGTGTGGGAAAATAGTCAAATGAACAGATGGTAAATATTCCCCTCCACCAAACCCCACAATAGTATCGTCCATCTGGTAGCTTTATCTGCACGTCTATTTACCACCCTGCTGTCAGTTTGTCACAAGCACTAACTTGTCACCTAACAATGCTTGATAAGCTGGCGCATCATCTAGCTTTAGATTGCTTTTTAAAAATATGTATAATAGAAATCCTAGTGTCAATTAACACTGACCTTTGGATCTGCTTGAAGAGGCATTCATCAGAATTACCTCTCAGTATTGTTAAAGGGAGACCTCTGTTGCCTGACATCGTTCCAATTCCCATTGTTTTATGCCTTAACAATCATCGAGCTACCTTGCAGCTGACAAAGTTTAGAATTGCCACCACTTTTCACTAAGATCATGAAAAGGGGATAGGGTATTGTGGGCAGCACTCAATTCATAACCACTAAGGAGTGCATTCCACACCAATTGTTCCTAGATTGTTTCCAAAGCTTAATAAGACTAAGGTAATAGGTGGTGTAGAAAAGCCTAATTTTGTAATGTAATATTTAGAGTTGTATGGATAGTCAGAACTTTTGCACTTCCACATTTAAAGCAATTTTCAGTTGGATTCCCCTGTCAATGAATGGATGTCTGTTCAACAATCTGATATCAATATACATTAAGCTAATACTTTTTAATAATTCAAATTATGAGTTGCATAATGTTTTGCCCAGTTTCTGTAACTGACACATGCTAACCTATAATGTTCCATGATCACTTAGTTAATATTTTATCTGTACAGAAAAGTTACTGAATAAAATTACTAACTTTGATTTTTCCATCACTGGCTGGAGATGGCAATGTCTGTCTATTTGATGGTTGGATATTTGGTTAAATATATTGTGTTAGGAGCTTTCATATCTTAAGAATTGAATATTTAATTTGGGGACAGAATGATGAAAAATGCACTTGGTGACATTTTTGTTCCAGCCTATATGATAGTTTAATCTTTGGGCCTTGCATTATCTGCCAACAATGTAATGTGATGGGTGTCATACAATGGATAACTAGCCTCAGTTGTGAAAATTGGTATGAAGAAAATAAAATTAATGGTCCACATTTATTAGACGGTAAATTAATTGATTTCCAGCCATGCATTATGTTCAAGTCTTCGATCAGCGATCCTCTTGAGCCAGAGACATGAGAAAAATGGATTGACCCATCCACCATTTCTCCCTTCTTTCCTTTGGTGATCTGGCTGAGTTAGGGAATTCAGCAGTGTTGTACAATAATATTCCACTTTATTTTCCACAATATTACAATCTCCAATATGCAAAATATAATTTTGACTACATTTGGGTGCATGAGTGAAGAGAGTATGACTGTTTAAACTTTTTGTTTGAATTTTGCTTGTCAGGCAATTGAACCACACAAAATGATATGTTACATTTAACTAATAAACAACCTGATGGTTTACAGTTCCAGGGAATTGGGTGTAGCAAGTTTGCTTGATAGATGAGACCAATGAGCTGACTCCTTCAATCAAGCTACCTTTACTCATTTCCTTTGTATAGTACAGAAGGAAGTTCACAGTACCTTACAGTACAGAAGGAGGCTGTTCGGCCCACCCTGCCTGTTCTTTGAAAGAGCTGTCCAATTAGTTCTTTATTGTTATTCAGTCATGATTAAGGGATGCATATTCTAACTTTGAGAGATTCCTTTAGTTTTGAGAGAGTCAGCAAGTGAATTTCTTTGAACTTCAGCGGTGGGTAGGAATCAAACCTGAGACCATGTGGACTATATTATTCACTGCTACACTGGGTGGTGCCTTTACGTACCTTTCTTTGATGAACAAAAGAAACCTCCTCACTCCCATCAAATTATGAAGGAAGGTATTAACACGAGCTTAAAAAATTGACATCACTTTATTGGGGCTTATTTAATATTTCTGTGAATACCTGAGGACTGCATTGGTTTGTTTAATCTAATTTAACTGTTGTCCATTATACTCGATGTTCAATAATATCTTGGTTATTTGGTTATTTATCCAGCAGGTGTCTTGATTATTAAAAAATGACTATTTACAAGCACTTCTAGTGGTTAAATCTTATTTAAATTTTGTGGCTAAGTCTTTACTATTTTGGTGGAGCATTTACGTCCTTCTAATTAATCTGTCTCTCTTCTAGTTGCTTTTATAGTATGTCATGCCGTATTGATTATGCACAATGTATCCATGTTTAATGCTGTAAGATCTGACAAGTGGTTCCACTGTTTTCAGTCAACAGGGAATTACTTGGTGACCAGGAAGGGATCGATGTGTTGCTGCAGCAGCTGTCAGTGAGTATCTGTTCTAGCCTCCAGCCCCTGACTGGATCGGTATTCTTAACTCATTGCAGTATTTCAGCAGTCTTCTCTCCTTTATCAATCAGATGTAAATTGTACTCGAATTCTCAGCAATTCAAACTGCATTTTTGATATAAAAGTAACATCAGAATACATTTATTTTAAAATCAGGATTGGATGGATTCTAAAAACAGTAAAGAAAGAACTTGTATGTAATGCCTCGTCATATCACTTAAGATGTCCCAAAGTGCTGCACATCTAATGAATAACTTCTTAAAAAGAGGTCACTGTTGTTATGTAGGCACATTTGGCAGCCATTTTGTGCACAGTGCAGTTCCACAAACAGCATTGAGATGAATGACCAATTAATCTGTGATGGTGGTGTTTGAGGGAGCATGTTTGGAGAACTTCTGGTTCCTCAAATAGTGCAGTGGGGTTTTATATGTCCAGAACAAGCAGGGCCTAAGTTTAATGCCACATCTTCAGTAATACATTAATTCTTCAGTATTACATTGAACTGGCTACCTAGATTAGGCACATAACCCAGATTATGTGCTTAAGTACTAAAGTGGGCTTGAACCCACAAACTTCTGACTCAGACGATAGTGCTGCCAACTAAGTCAAGCTGACTTATTACAATTTAAAGTGTTCAATAAATGCACAAGTAGGCTGCAACTGAATGTACATTAGGCTTGAATGTACTTTTAAAGAAACTGCACAGTTTGCATTGAATGTTCTGCACTCTGAAGTTTTAATGCTTCCTTCACCAAATGGCTTGATCAAAGCTGCAAGCCTAAAAAATTACATCAATGTGTTGGTACTTCACTGAATTTCTCATTGTTATTTCACAAATCTATTCCAGACATGTGTTCTCCTCCTTACTGAGTTATTAAATTGTAAATGACTGAAGTTGAGTGCCACAAAAATGACAATAATAAAGCCTCCAAGCATTTTACCTCCCAATGTTAGAAATGAAGTTTAAAAGCTCCTCTTAACTGTTAAATCAAAAATGCTAGCCCAACAAAAGGGGCCATTGTCTCGTTCAGTTGCTCAATGAACTGTATTTTGAAACCATCAGTTGTGGATTGTATCATCTCTAGTAATAATAGATGAGAGTTTAGGATATTTAGTAAACCAGTGAAATACAGGCTGGTCTTACCGTTAAAAAGAGAGTAGGGTGGTATGTCGTGCCACTGCAATCCCACCCGATCAAATAGCCACCAGAATTTCACTCCCAGAAAGTCATCATACCACGTGCCCTAAGCCCATCCCGCCACATGTAATGGGGATTATAGATGTGCTGAAGCATTCCCCTCACTTTCCCCCAATTAGTGGCCCTGATCGATCCAACCAGGGGAAACAACACCACTATTCAGTTGGTGGTGGGAGCTGCACGGTGAGGCGCATACTGCATATTGAAGTCATTGGATAACGTTATTGCGTGCTTGGAGAATTTCTTGGACAGCGATGTTTGGTTGGTTGAGTTCAACAGCTTCATTGAAGAGTTCTCCTTCCATTTAGAGTGCGTTCTGGAGTTAAATTTTGGAGTGGAGAAACTGATTTCCCTATGTGATTTCCCCTCAATGTGGATGTGGAAGAGGCTAGATTGGACACATGTAGGGTGAAGCATCACTGAAGATGTTTGTTTCCAACACCACTCCACAGGAAAGTTGTGCGTCCCCTCAGAGGCAAATGGAAAGTCGTGCCAGCTGTTAACTGCACACTTGCAGTCCATCTAAAGAATGAGCAAAGCTTTGTCAATAACTGTTAAAGTGACCAGAGCAACAAAAAAATGGGACACTTGTGTGTGGGGTGTGAGATGCATTGTGAACATTCATCTATCTATTCATTTACATTGTGAGGATATGGTGGCAGTACTTGTAGCAATCTCTTGGTACGTGCATTGGTACTCATAACTTCAATTATTTTGGTCAATGTTGTGAGGTCGTTAAACTGTTTCCAGCACTGGGTCCCTGTTTGTGAGTGGTCGAGGTGGCACTGACTGCCTGCACCACTTTCCTCCATAGTGCCAGCCCCACCCTCATATGCGGCTTCCAATTAGGAGTGCCAAAGAGCCACTTCCTCCTTTCTGTTACCTCTGTGAGGTCATTGGATTCGTCAGAACATTTGGTGGGCACTTACCATTGTAAATACCATTGATGATGTTTCTCCTTCTGCTTTGCAAGCCAGTTTCTGTTCTCTCTCTCCTTCCAATTCAAGTGCTTCTGACCCTTTAAGCAGCTGCTACCTTTTAAACGCTGAAGCTAATCTGCATTTCCCTCTGTCCGAGTGATAAATCAGTCAGGAGCGGAAAAATCATCAGAAACTCACCCTGCATATACAATGCGGCACCCTCCAGGAAAATGCTACGGTTTTCTGGCGGTATCAGGTGGAAGTCTTTCTTCTCCCCTCCCTTTTCCTGTTAAACAAGGGAAGGGTGGGGGGGAGAAAGACTCCCTCATCCTTGTAACAAAGGTAATTCAGTAATCCTGGAGGACTTTAATCTTCATATAGACTGGGCAAATCAAATTGGCAAAGGCAATTTGGAGGTCGAGTTCATGGAATGCATCGGATTCTGTTTCCTAGAGCAATACGTCATGAAACCAACCAGGGAACAGGCTATTTTAGATCTTGTATTATGTAATGAGACAGGATTAATTAGTAATCTCACAGTAAGAGATCCTCTGGGGAAGAGTGATCATAATATGATAGAATTTCACATTGAGTTTGAGAGTGACATACTTAAGTCAGAAATTAGTCTTAAACTTAAATAAAGCCAATTACATAGGTATGAGGGGTGAGTTGGCTAAGATCGATTGGGAAACCAAATAAAAGTTGAAAAGCAATGCCAAACATTTAAAGAAATATTTCAATATTCTCAACAAATATATATTACATTGAGAAATAAAAACTCCACGGGAAAAGTGAACCACCTGTGGCTAACGAAAGAAGTTAAGGATAGTATTAGATTAAAAGAAGAGGCCTATAAGTTGCCAAGAAGAGTAGTACGCCTGAGGATTGGGAGAGTTTTAGAAACCAGTAAAGGACAACCAAAAAATTGATGAGAGAAAATAGAACGTGAAAGTAAACTAGCAAGAAATATAAAAAAGGTTTGTAAGAGCTTCTACAAGTATATAAAAAGGAAGAGAGTAGCAAAAGTCAACTTTGGTCCCTTAGAGGCTGAGACAGGAGAAATTATAATGGGGAATCAGGAAATGGCAGATGCGTTAAACAAATATTTTGCATTTGTCTTCACAGTAGAAGACACAAAAACCATACCAGAAATAGTGGGGAACCAAAGGTCTAATGAGAATGAGGAACTAAAAGTAATTAATATCAGTAGAGAAAAAGTACTTGAGAAACTAATGGGACTAAAAGCTGATAAATCCCCTGGACCTGATGGCCTACATCAGAGGGTTCTAAAAGAGGTGGCTGCAGAGATAGTGGATGCATTGGCAATGATCATCCAAAATTCCCTAGATTCTAGAACGGTCCCCATGGATTGGAAGATAGCAACAGTGACCCTGCTATTCAAGAAAGGAGTGAGAGAGAAAAGAGAACGTCAGGCCAGTTAGCCTGACATCAGTCTTCGGGAAAATGCTGGAATCCATTAATAGGGAAGTGGTTTCAGGGTACTTAGCAAATCATATGATTAGGCAGACTCAATGTGGTTTTATGAAAGGGAAATTGTGTTTGACAAACCTATTAAAGTTTTTTGAGGATGTAACTAGTAGGGTAGATAAAGGGGAACCAATGGATGTCATTGAATTTTCAAAAGGCATTCGATAAGATGCCACATAAAAGGATGTTACACAAGATAAGGGCTCATGGGGTTGGGGGTACCATATTAGCACGGATAGAGGATTGGTTAACGGACAGAAAACAAAGTAGGGATAAAGGGGTCATTTTCAGGTGGGCAGGCTGTAACTAGTGGGGCGCTGCAAGGATCAGTGCTTGGGCCTCAGCTATTTACAACCTACATTAATGACTTAGATGAAGGGACCGAGTGTAATGTACCCAAGTTTGCTGACGATACAAAGCTAGGTGGGAAAGCAAACTGTGAGGAGGACACAAAGAGTCTGCAAAGAGATATAGACAGGTTAAGTGAGTGGGTGAGAAAGTGGCAGATGGAGTTTAATGTGGAGAAATGTGAGGTTATTCACTTTGGTAGGAAGAAAAGAAAAACAGAGTATCTTTTAAATGGTGAGAAACTATTAAATGTTGGTGTTCAGAGAGATTTGGGTGTCCTTGTATCAGAAATACAAAAAGTTAGCATGCAGGTACAGCAAGCAATTAGGAAAGCAAACGGAATGTTGGCCTTTATTGCAAGGGGGTTGGAGTACAAAAGTAAGGACATCTTACTACAGTTGTACAGGGCTTTGGTGAGACCTCACCTGGAGTACTGTGTACAGTTTTGGCCTCCTTACCTAAGGAAGGATATAGGATATTAGAGGCAGTGCAGCAAAGGCTCACTAGATTAATTCCTGGGATGAGAGGGTTGTCCTATGAGGCGAAGTTGAGTAGAATGGGCCTATACTCTCGAGTTTAGAAGAATGAGAGGTGATCTAATTGAAACACATGAGATTATGAGGGGGCTTGATAGGGTAGATGCTGAGAGGTTGTTTCCCATGGCTGGAGAGTCTAGAACTAGGGGACATAGTTGCAGGGTAAGGGGTCAGCCATTTAAGACTGAGATGAGGAATTTCTTCACTCAGAAGATCTTTGGAATTCTCTATCCCAGAGGGCTGTGGATGCTGAGTCGTTGAATATATTCAAGACTGAGATAGACAAATTTCTGGACTCTAGGGGAATCAAGGGATATGGGGATCGGGCAGGAAAGTGGCGTTGAGGTCGAAGATCAGCCATGAACTGATTGAATGGCGGAGGAGGCTCGAGGAGCCATGTGGCCTACTCCTCCTCCTATTTCTTATGTTCTTATGTAAACATTGGAACATAGGAACAGGAGTAGGCCATTTAGCTCCTCGAGCCTATTCTGCCATTTAATGAGATCATGGCAGATCTGTGACCTAACTCCATATACCCGCCTAAGCCCCATATTCCTTAATACCTTTGATTAACAAAAATCTATTAATCTCAGATTTAAATTTAACAATTGCGCTAGCATCAACTGCCATTTGCGGAAGAGAGTTCCGAACTTCTACCACCCTTTGCGTGTAGGAGTGTTTCCTAACTTCACTCCTGAAAGTCCTGGCTCTGATTTTTAGGCTATGTCCCCTAGTCCTAGACTCCCCAACCAGCGGAAATAGATTCTTTCTATCTACCTTATTAGTTCCCCTTAATATTTTGAAAACTTTGATCAAATCATCCCTTAATCTTCTAAATTCCAGGGAATACAACCCGAGTTTGTTTAATCTCGCCTCGTAATTTTAACCCTTGGAGTCCAGGTATCATTCTAGTAAATCTATGCTGCACTCCCTCCAAGGCCAATATATCCTTCCAAAGGTGCGGTGCCCAGACTGAACACAGTACTCCAGGTGTGGCCTAACTAGGGTTTTGTGTAGCTGTAGCATAACTTCTACCTCCTTGTATATTAGTCCTTTAGATATAAAGGCCAGCATTCCATTAGCCTATTTGATTATTTTCTGTACCTGTCCATGACATTTTAATCTACGTACATGGACCTCTAAGTCTCTTTGGACTTCCACTGTTTTGAACGCTTCACCTTTTAGAAAGTACTCTGATCTATCCTTTTTAGGTCCAAAGTGGATGACCTCACACTTGCCTATATTGAAATCCATTTGCCACAGTTCTTCCTATTTACTTAATCTATTAATATCTCTAATTTTATGCTTCCATCTAAACTGCTTACAATGCTGCCTAGCTTTGTGTCATCAGCAAATTTCAATATATGGCTCTCTATCCTGTCATCTAAGTCGTTAATAAATACTCTTGATGTGGAGATGCCGGTGATGGACTGGGGTTGACAATTGTAAACAATTTTACAACACCAAGTTATAGTCCAGCAATTTTATTTTAAATTCACAAGCTTTCGGAGGCTTCCTCCTTCGTCAGGTGAACGATGTGAAAATGAAATCCTCGAAATGAAATCGCATTTATAATTCACAGAACAATGCTTGGTGAGTACAGACAGTCTGTCTGCACACTGATTGCCTTGGCAACGGGCAGTTGAAAAAACTGTCTGTACTCACCAAGCATTGTTCTGTGAATTATAAATGCGATTTCATTTCGAGGATTTCATTTTCACATCGTTCACCTGACGAAGGAGGAAGCCTCCGAAAGCTTGTGAATTTAAAATAAAATTGCTGGACTATAACTTGGTGTTGTAAAATTGTTTACAGTTAATAAATAGAGTCAGTAGTTGAGGCCTCAACACAGATCCCTGTGGGATACCACTAGTCACATCCTGCCAATTTGAGCACCTGCCCCTTATCCCTACTCTCTGTCTCCTACAGCTCAGCCAATTTCCTAACCAGGTCAATGATTTGCCCTCAATTCCATGAGCTTCAGCTTTAGCTAACAGTCTCTTATGAGGGACTTTATTGAATGCCTTCTGGCAGTCCATATAAATAACATCCATAGACTTTCCCCTGTCTGCTACTTTAGTCACCTCTTCAAAAAATTCATTCAGGTTTGTCAGGCATAACCTACCCTTTACAACCCCATGCTGGCGCTCTCTGATCAGCTGAAAATTTTCAAGGTGTCCGCTCACTCTGTCCTTAATTATAGACTCTAGTAATTTCCCGACAACAGATATTAGGCTATCTGGTCTATAATTCCATGGTTTCCCCCTCTCACCTTTCTTAAATAGCGGAGTTACATGTGCAATTTTCCAATCTAAAGGGACGGTTTCTGAATTGAGAACACTTTAGAAGATTATAGTTAGGGCTTCTGCAATGTTCTCACCTACTTCCTTTAAAATTCTGGGATGGAAACCACCTGGTCCTGGGGATTTGTCACTCTTCAGTGCTAATATTTTCTTCATTACTGTTAATTTGCTTACCTTAATTATGGTGAATCCCTGTCCCTGATTCAAAATTAGTTTCCTTGGTGTGGCAGGCATGCTATTCTCTTCCTCTAATGTAAATACTGCCACAAAGTAATTATTTAACATGTCCGCCATTTCCTTATTTTCATTTACAATATCACCACCAATCAAAGGGAAATTCCAGCCCACAATTTGCATATCATGTGGAATACGAGTCTCCCAAAACATTCTTACTTGTGAAGACTACTTGTAGAGTAAATGGTTCTCCATTCTTTGCATTAGTTCTTGGAATGATGAAGAAACTTAGCTTCAGTATATAAACTATTTCCTCATCATTCAGCTTCTGCATGTAAACAGGATATATCCATCATCCTTTAAAATGGGATCATATTGGGACAGTTTTGTGCTGCTGTTTTCATCAGGTTAACTCCCATTGTACTGTATACAAAATTCTGGCAAGACTATTATTTTACTGTTTGAAATACTTTGAAGAGGAAGTAGGTTCCTAGATATTCCATATCATTTTAAGTTCTGTTTCAAAACTTAATTTGTAGTTTCCTGAAATGTGTTTGTGTGTCAATTCACTGTCATTAATTGAGCAGGGATGCATTGGTGAAGACAAGTTGAACAGCCTTTTGAGGGATTTAAAAAATCTCTGCACGCACAAATCTCAATATTTCTGGCCACTAATAGTAATGTAACACTATGTTTAAACTAATGCATAGGAATCTGCTACAAATTGAGTTTAGTGAGGTTATTGTTGGGAGACATTGATTACTGAGTGAAGATAAATTTTGCTGAGAGTTCACCAACTGTGCCCATGGATAAGAACTTCTAGAATCCAGTTAAAACCATATCATCCAATCTGAAAAATGGATCTAAATTAAATGCAATGTAATCTTCAGTTAAGCATCTTAATTAGGATTAAATCTCATTTTAAAAGCTCTGAAAAAAATCACCAGATTTTCCACCTCTTCCTACTTGGGAGTCGACAATCATTTACGTTACCTTGACTCTCCAAGGACCCTGAGGTATAAAGTACCGGCTGAGATGAGTTACTAGCCCAATGCAGTACGTAAACAGAACTTAAAACACACAGCAACATGAAAAGTTCTGAAGATTTTTTCTTCCCAGTTGTCTTTATTTTGCCAGTAGCTCTTTCTAGTATTTGTCTGGAATTCCTGAATCAAAATAGATTTTGGACAAAAGTTGATGAGAATGACATTACACCTTCTGTGTTCCCTAGAGTGATACCATGGTCATTGGTTCAGTTAGTGTGCTATTAGTCTGCTGTTGAAGACAGATAAGAATAAAAGACTGTCTCTCTTTTTAGTATTGAATGCCTTCTACACTTTTCAAAAAGGAATCTGTTATCTGTCATAGAACACATGCAGGAATGATTTCTGTGAATTTCTAATTCTGAATACTAGAGAGTGGACGTAGCCTTTGTTCAATGGTTTATAACAGGCTAAAAATTTTAATTTTATTGGGACAGAAAAAGTACTGCCTAAGATCAGTGCTGACATGAGTAGAATGGGCTTCTGTTAAGCTCTTTGTTCTTGCTACATGATTCTCAGGAGAACTGGGTGCATGAAAAATAAAAATTGAAAGTTTTGTGATATCTTATTTGGAATGGAGTGAAAAAGGACAACAAAATTTAATTAGTAGCATGAAGATAAAAATATTTTCTTGACTGGAGACCGGTGTTCTTTAAAAAATATTGAAGTGTTAAACCAACAGATTTACATGCAGTTAGCCTTCCTTTACAAATGTGGGTGCTATCGCAAACTGCCTAACGATTATTAGCCATAACAAGAATTTTCAGACAGTAGGGTATTCTGGCAGTAATAGTTAAATTGAATCAGTTTCTTAAGAAAAAAAATATAATCCTAGTTCATTAGTGGTGTGTTTGTAGTTATGTAGAACCACCAACATTAATGTTGTGTTGCAAACTTGAAACCTGCAGTTGCACATGATTTAGATACTACATTTGCACATGAACTTTGGCAAAATCTGTTTCTTTCTAATTTATAGATACAGTTCTACATTTCTCTAATGTGTCATTGCTCCATTGTGCTGTATCACAGAATGTCAAGATGTGGCTGTGCTTGCAATATCATGCAGACTCTGAGTTCCTGATTTGAAATTTGTACACTTCACCAATTTATGGCCTGTCTCTTCCCCCCACCATTGTGTCGCCCCCAGTTAGCATCTTATAATGCACCCAATTTACCATATTTATATTTGTACCCCATATTCTAAGTTTTCATTTATACTGTCCCAACAAAATTAAAATTTTTAGCCTGTTATAAACCATTGAACAAAGGCTACGTCCACTCTTTAGTATTCAGAATTAGAAATTCACAGAAATCATTCCTGCATGTGTTCTATGACAGATACTGATTTATATTTTTTACGCTACTTATATCCAGCTCACCAGTCATTTAAAATAAAAACAGAAAATGATGAGAATGCACAGTAGTTCAGTCAGCAGCTATAAAGGAGAAGGGCAAGTTCATGTTTTGGGTATATACCTGCATTCAGAACTGAAGATTAAGAGATGGCGAACATTTTAGTAAGGTTGAAAAAAATAGAAAAAAGGAATGGGAGAGAAACTCCAGTCATAGAGAGAGAGTTAAAGGGTTGAATGATCTGCACACTGCTTAAGAAAAAAAAACTTATATAATATAGAAGATAATTTCAGTGAGGCAATGGAAGGACATTAAAACACAAAAGAATGTACAAATAGGAGAGTGGAAAGATATTGGGGGGGGGGGGGGGGAGGCGGGCGGCCAGCCACAAATGAAAAGACAAGAAAATGGTGAAAATTAGACAGAGGGGGAAAAAGCATGCAAAAGCAGACTGTCTGAAATGAAATCAAAAAGTACTGGTGAAACATAATGGGTCCACTGGTCCCGAATAGAGAAACCATTGCAGATTAAAACTGTATGCTGCAATGTATAACAGGCAAAACCTAGTGAGCAACATAGGTGAAGTCTTGGAGCAAGTTACCTGACCTTGTGTCTGGAAATGATGTAGAGGCAGCTGTCAACGAGGAAGGAGATATATATATATATAAGGTTATAGGTAATGGTGAGAAAGTAAAATCTGTTTAATCCTACATTGTCTGACTTCTCACTATGATTTAGACATTGTTCCGACTACTTCCATCTCTATTTCAAATTCTGACACTATCCATGGTATTTCATTTGCCAATGTTTTTTGGCTAGAAAACCTCCTATGTGGCCTTGGAGTAGTAATAGGCTTTCTGTTGATTAATTGTAAGCAGATGCTGTGCTGCGCTAATTTTTAAAATAATTTACTTGCGCTGCATGCAGTTTGGACTTTGTGCAGGACCTTCTTCAGGATGAAATTTCTCTTTCCATTTTGGGAAGCAGCCCACGAGTATTACTTGTTAATTAGAAGAGTGTGCTTGATGATAGGACTGAAATAGTGTGGTGTCGATGCTGGTTATCCTGGCACAATACATTCGAGTTTAATTTGCATCCAGATCAGTCTGCAACATGAATGTGATTAAGCACTCTGAAATCAGCCAAAAATTATTCCTCAAAGGAGAATGAAACATGAATTGCGGATAGTGGGAGAGAAGGGGACTTATGCTGGCACCGAGATGCAGGGAATGGGCCACAAATACTATAAAGTGTGGTGCGTAAGTTGTATCTCTTGCACATGCTTTTCTGTGCTCTAAGTATAAAGGTATAACCGTAGTACTTTACTGAAATGGCAATTGTAAGATTGAGTTGACAAGTACTCTGGATTCTGTGATAGTTTATTTTATCTGTTTGAGGAGCTTATTATTTGGTGCTACTGTTGAAAATTGCAGATTGATTTAAATATTGGCTGTGGCAATCAGTGCAACAGATCACCAGTTGTTTGGACCAGGCTGCAGCCATTTTTTACTCAGAGTTTCCTTATATCGTCTGCAATTTACTTCCATATACTATTGATACTTGCAGTATTGATACTGATATCCAATGTGAAGATCAGTGTACCAGTGGTCAAGTGGATGCCTTTTATTAGCACCGATTGCCACAGCCAACTATTAAAGAAAACAAGACTGCAATTTTATCTCGAGTTCAATTCTGTTCATTGCTGTTTTTAAGCATTCAAGCTTCATTTGATGCAGTTTATGCTATTATAAGGCACTCTAGATTACATTACTGGCTTTAAATCACTCCAGTGTATTCATTATTCTTTACTTCACTATTCTTCGTAAGAAGGTTGTGTTGCTCGAGAAATGCAAACCGACAGATGTGGAGCATCTCATCTCAGGGAAAGCAGCTAACATTGTTCTTCATTTATTCCACTTCCACATCCAAAACCAAATAGTCATCCCATGAGGTAGCAATGCCTGGGGCACTATCATTCTAAGAAACTCTCACCCTGGGTGGTCAGGTGATCATCATCCATTCTGCTTTATATACGGCCTCATGCTGGGATAAGCCTTAGTTCTTTTCTCGTCATTAGCAGATTTTCTTTTCCTGTACAAGAAAAGGATTAGATGCTGTTTATTGGTATATACCTATTTGTATATAGTTTACTGGCAGAAGTTTAGAAGCTCCAAGTTTTTGGTTTATAGGAAGGAAGTTTCTCTGAAATTTATTTTGTAGCTTTTAGCCTGCAACACTGTTGCACATTTCGTACAGATACTGACCTGGAATTTCCTGCTTATTTGCGTGTGTCTCTGGGTGCAATCAGGACGCAAAGCCAATACGTGGCCTAAAAGATTTCAGAATTTTAGGTGTAAGTACAATACGCTCAAAACTCCTAGATCTCTTACGATCGTCTATCGCTTCCTCCGCTGAAACACATCCACGGGGGACCTGTGCAAGATTAACCAAGCGGCAGTGAGGGCCTGCATTCAGCAGATAGCTGACACCCTGTTCCACAAAGCTACATGAACAGAAAGGGCTAGCACTCTTCAACATTCAGACGGTCTGTGACACACGAGTGCATATCCTGTATGTGAACGCGCAGCACGCGGTTGCTTGTCACGATGTATTCATTGTGCGTAATTTGGTCATTGCACACATGCTCGGGGATGGAAACCCAGTGGAAGAATGGATGATCGGTGACCAGGCTTACCTCTTGCTCCCTAAATATTAACATTGTTACAGGACCTCGAAAAGACCTTAACTAGACCCTGAGAAACATATTGCAATTACAAATAGAACTTTATGGCAATGTTAAAGTCTCTTTAGAAATTTGAGGAACTATTTACAAGAATAAACCTTAAATGTACGTTAATCGACATTAGCATTTTGGTTAGTAATGTCTGCAACACTCCAGCCTGACGGTCTGTATTTTCCCCTAATTATTTCTTAATTCAGAATATGTTCAACTAACTTGTAAACAACTCTCAATACCACTTAATGCATTGAAGAATAATAATTTATACGTTTCTTATAATTTTGGGAGAAAATTCCTAAATTTCAACCTATTTTCCCCATTCAACTTGTTTTAATATATAAAAAAAAACTGAAACAGGACATGTCTAGTGCATTGTTATACTTGAGTAACAGCTAACTTTAATTGAAAATGTTGTTTGAACTCACCCATGAAAATAATGAAGGGTTGAATATGCCATCAGAATACATAATTGTTAGACAATATCCTTAGGTTAGTGAAGATTTCTTAGACTGTTTTCTTCAGTAACAGCCAACAGTAGGCCTGTATTACAAATTCAGGCCTACTGTAGATACCTTCCTGGGTTTAGTGGCATCAATCGCTCTAAGCAGTCTGAGCACATTTTATAGGAGTTGACTCACACTGCCCTATATTTACTTGTACAATAGCGTACCTGGGGTTATAACAATAGTGTGCCCTGTTACTTGGACCAGATTTTCATATGTTTCACACATGTACTTCAATCGCCGCAAAGATGAACAGAGTGAACACTTCTTGAGACAACGTTGATATGAATCAATGAGCTGTTTTATTTCACACTATGATGAACATACAGAACAGCAGTTTTGATCAGACTCATTTAATTCAATCTGTACAACATATCTTCATGTAATAATACAAAATAAAGAGCATGTCAAGCTTCTCCACATAAGTGGGTCATATTTGATTTAAACGAAATGACTTCTAATTGTCTTTGTGTTTATAACGTCTTAGTCTTGGCAAAAGCTCTTGCAGGTTTCTCTTCAAAAAATCTGACTGCCTGTGCCTGGGTTCTAACTCCCTCTGTTCACAGACAGACAGGGACCGAAAACTTTCCAACACAGTGGGTGTGAGATATTTTCCGATTACTGAGACAAGCTAAAGAGTTGCTTATTGCTTACATAGTGTGAAAGCTTTAAGGAAAACAACTTTGATTAACACTTTAGCCACATTTTGTTTAGATGCCTTTTTTAAAACTTGTGAGAATACACTTTGTTTTAAAAATGAACAATGAAAGTGACTCTTTTTCCAAATCCTTTGTGGAAAAAAATCACCAGAAAATTTTAAAGTAAGACAGCTTGTTTTAATATATAAAAAAAAAACTGAAACAGGACATGTCTAGTGCATTGTTATACTTGAGTAACAGCTAACTTTAATTGAAAATGTTGTACCAGCAAGATAAACCAAAGTATGCAAGTTTGTGTGCCACACGGAAGATATTCAAACCCAGACATTGTTGTTGTGTTTAGAACTTACATTTTACAATACTTCTCTTCTCCTTTCTCCGCCCCCCCCCTCCCCAATATCATTGGGGGGAGAAATAGGAGCCGGGCCTCTTCTGTATTTTGTTATGCTACAGGATATGTGAAAATGGAGATGAATGCAAAGATAGAAGTGCATTTCACGAAATACAATTACATTGACAGATTATACAGCATTAACTTCCCTTGTACTTGACGACAGCTTGTTGTAGCCTAGCAAAGATAATTTTTTATGTGTGTATAATGTGGCTTGCCAAGAATGTAAAATATCCACTCTGCAGTTTGGAGGCTTGTTGGTGATTTTATTCATTTTCAGTTAACTGGTTATTTTCACCAGTGCTTAAAAATTAAAAGATGGAGAATATAATGTCAGCTTTGCCATTTATATTTGAGTCCAAAAGAGACCTGTAATTTACAGTAAAGACACATCAGTTTCTGTGATTTTAATGGTCTTTAAACATTGGAGCTATTAGTGTTGCTGCTCCAGTGCCTGCTATTTATAATATGTATGTAAATAGTCACAGTTTTTCTAATGTCCACTACTGCTAAATTAAATGGCATGTTGAATGTATGATACGTTTAGGGAATTTGGGAAATAAACAATTGTTTCAGCTATTTGTTTAAGAAGCATAATGACTTTCTTACTGTACTGTTCTGCAAATACCTAAAAAAAATTGTAATACATTTAATCGAGAGGGAAATGAAATTATGATTTTCAAGTCAGTATTAGGCAATACAAAACACATTCATACAGCTGTAGCAAAAAAGCTTGAACAGAACATTTCACTTGGTGATATTGACTTGCATTGCTAAGAGATTATATAACAAATTTGAAGTCCATGTTATACTGCAATTTAGCCGCAAATTTAGTCTTTACTTTTCTAGGTTGTTTAATAAACCAGAAACACATGCTTATTTGGATGCATTGATGTAAAAGTCACAGCTGGTTTGGATCATTAGGTTTTGAGTGCAACAATTTAAATCCAAATATTCAGACATCTCACGCAGTGAATAGTAGATATTTCATTCTCGTTAAAATGCAAAATTGAAAATGCAAGAACAGGAAGATGAGATATTAATTTCAAGGAACAGTGGGGGACCAAACATTTGTTGGACAACTGATAACTCACTGTGCGGAATCAGGTCAAACCTACATGCTACCATTCTGTGGCAGTGTGTTGATACAATACTACATCATCCTTGCCATCCCACCCTTCGCTGATTCAGAAGATCATAGGTAATTAACAGCAATTCCTCCATTATTCATTTTACTGATCATCTTGATTGGCCTCTTGATCCAAGCTGCCGTTTCCAGTTCTTTGTTGGCTGGTAGAACATCTAAAGTGCAAAGAGCTGGTGAAGAGGCATTCTATTAATTAGAGTGAGCAGCAAGATGGTTGCATTGCAATGCTTCAATGCCTCATTGTCCACTCAGCCAGAATGAATGGAAAATAGATGCTCTACCTTAGTTCAACAATTTTTCTTTATTAAATGCTGAAATATTCGATACTAAAATTCTTCCACTATTGTAATTAACCTCAACAGGATCTTTGTCGTATGATGTTTCCTGATTTTTACATTTTTAAGACTACTTTTAGTTATGTCATTAGTACAGTACCAAATTTTGAAGTTTTTTATTGGTAAGATGATTGACGGGGTGAGGTATTAACTAACACTAGTAAAGCTACATCCATCAAAACAACAATTTACATTTATGTAATGCCTTTAATATAGCTAAACATCGCAACATGCTTTACAGGTGGTGATTGGGAATGAATGCTCAACAATGCAGAGACATTAATGAAGGCTTTGCCCCCAAAGGTGGGGCAAGGGGAGGGGGAATAAATAGACCAAAATTTGAGGAGCAGAGCATTTGGGAGAAGCTGTAGGGTCTACAGGAGCTTGCAGAGATCGAAGAGGGCAAAATAATGGAGTGATTTACAGATGAGGACATGGATACTCAATGTAGTACATTTAAGGTAGTACGGTAGCATAGTGGTTATATTACTAATAATCCAGAGGCCTGGACTAATAATCCGGAGTCATGAGTTCAAATCCCGCCACAGCAGCTGGGGAATTTAAATTCAATTAATTAAATAAAATCTGGAATTAAAATTCAATTAAATAAAATCTGGAATTAAAATACTAGTATCAGTAATGGTGGCCATGAAACTACCGGATTGTCGTAAAAACCCATCTAGTTCACTAATGTCCTTTAGGGAAGGAAACCTGCCGTCCTTACCCGATCTGGCCAAAATGTGACTCCAGACCCACAGCAATGTGGTTGATTCTTAATTGCGCTCTGAAATGGCCTAGCAAGCCACTCAGTTGTAAAATCTCGCTTAAAAAGAGTCATAATAAGAATAAAACCGGACGCACCACCCGGCATCGGACCACTAGGCACCGGATACGACAAAGGCAAACCAAGCCCAGTCGATCCTGCAAAGTCGTCCTCCCTAACATCTGGGGACTTGTGCCAAAATTGGGAGAGCTGTCCCACAAACCAGTCAAGCAACAGCCTGACATAGCCTTACTCACAGAATCATACCTTTCAGCCAACGTCCCAGACTCTTCCATCACCATCCCTGGGTATGTCCTGTCCCACTGGCAGGACAGACCGACCAGAGGTGGTGGTACAGTGATATACAGTCAGCAGGGAGTGGCCCTTGGAGTCCTCGACATTGACTCTGGATCCCATGAAATCTCATGGCATCAGGTCAAACATGGGCAAGGAAACCTCTTGCTGATTACCACCTACCGCCCTTCCTCAGCTGACGAATCAGTCCTCCTCCATGTTGAGCACCACTTGGAGGAAGCACGGAGGGTAGCAAGGGCACAGAATGTACTCTGGGTGGGGGACTTCAATGTCCATCACCAAGAGTGGCTGGGTAGCACCACTACTGGCCGAGTCCTGAAGGACATAGCTGCCGGACTGGACCTGCGGCAGGTGGTGAGCGAACCAACACGAGGGAAAAATTTACTTGACCTTGACCTCGTCCTCACCAATCTACCTGTCGCAGATGCATCTGTCCACGACAGTATTGGTAGGAGTGACCACCGCACAGTCCTCGTGGAGATGAAGTCCCGTCTTCGCACTGAGGACACCATCCAACGTGTTGTGTGGCACTACCACCGTGCTAAATGGGATTGATTCAGAACAGGCCTAACAGCTCAAAACTGGGCACCCATGAGGCGCTGTAGGCCATCAGCAACAGCAGAATTGTACTCCAGCACAATCTAACCTCTTATGCCTCACTCTACCATTACCAACAAGCCAGGGGATCAATCCTGGTTCAATGAGGAGTTTGGAAGACCATTCCAGGAGCAGCACCAGGCATGCCTAAAAATGAGATTGCAACCTGGTGAAGCTACAACACAGGACTACATGCATGCTAAACAGTGGAAGCAACATGCTGTAAACAGAGCTAAGCGATTCCACAACCAACGGATCAGATCAAAGCTCTGCAGTCGTGAATGGTGGTGGACAATTAAACAACTAACGGGAGGAGGAGGCTCTGCAAACATCCCCATCCTCAATGATGGCGGAGTCCAGCACGTGAGTGCAAAAGACAAGGCTGAAGCGTTTGCAACCATCTTCAGCCAGAAGTGCCGAGTGGATGATCCATCTCGGCCTCCTCCCGATATCACCACCATCACAGAAGCCAGTCTTCAGCCAATTTGATTCACTCCGTGATATCAAGAAACGGCTGAGTGCACTGGATACAGCAAAGGCTGTGTGCCCCGACAACATCCCGGCTGTAGTGCTGAAGACTTGTGCTCCAGAACTAGCTGCGCCTCTAGCCAAGCTGTTCCAGTACAGCTACAACACTGGCATCTAACTGACAATGTGGAAAATTGCCCAGGTATGTCCTGTCCACAAAAAGCAGGACAAATCCAATCTGGCCAATTACCGCCCCATCAGTCTACTCTCAATCATCAGCAAAGTGATGGAAGGTGTCGTCGACAGTGCTATCAAGCGGCACTTACTCGACAATAACCTGCTCACCGATGCTCAGTTTGGGTTCCGCCAGGACCACTAGGCTCCAGACCTCATTACAGCCTTGGTCCAAACTTGAACAAAAGAGCTGAATTCCAGAGGTGAGGTGAGAGTGACTGCCCTTGACATCAAGGCAGCATTTGACCGAGTGTGGCACCAAGGAGCCCTCGTAAAATTGAAGTCAATGGGAATCGGGGAAAACTCCCCAGTGGCTGGAGTCATACCCAGCACAAAGGAAGATAGTAGTGTTTGTTGGAGGCCAATCATCTGAGCCCCAGGCCATTGCTGCAGGAGTTCCTCAGGGCAGTGTCCTCGGCCCAACCATTTTCAGCTGCTTCACCAATGACCTTCCATCCATCACAAGGGATGTTCGCTGATGATTGCACAGTGTTCCATTCCATTCACAACCCCTCAAATAATGAAGCAGTCCGAGCCCGCATGCAGCAAGACCTGGACAACATCCAGGCTTGGGCTCATAAGTGGCAAGTAACATTCGCGCCAGACAAGTGCATGGCAATGACCATCTCCAACAAGGGAGAGTCTAACCACCTCCCCTTGACATTCAACGGCATTACCATCGCCGAATCCCCCACCATCACCATCCTGGGGGTCACCATTGACCAGAAGCTTAACTGGACCAGCCATATAAATACTGTGGCTACAAGAGCAGGTCAGAGGCTGGGTCGAGTGACTCACCTCCTGACTCCCCAAAGCCTTTCCACCATCTACAAGGCACAAGTCAGGAGTGTGATGAAATACTCTCCACTTGCCTGGATGAGTGCAGCTCCAACAACACTCGAGAAGCTCGACACTATCCAGGACAAAGCAGTCCACTTGATTGGCACCCCATCCACCACCTTAAACATTCACTCCCTTCACCACCGGCGCACAGTGGCTGTAGTTTGTACCATCCACAGGATGCACTGCAGCAACTCGCCAAGACTTCTTCGACAACACCTCCCAAACCCGCGACCTCTACCACCTAGAAGGACAAGAGCAGCAGGTAAATGGGAACAACACCACCTGCACGTTCCTCTCCAAGTCACACACCATCCCGACTTGGAAATATATCGCCATTCCTTCATCGTCACTGGGTCAAAATCCTGGAACTCCCTTCCTAACAGCACAGTGGGAGAAGCTTCACCACACGGACTGCAACGGTTCAAGAAGGCAGCTCACCAGCACCTTCTCAAGGGCAATTTGAGATGGGCAATAAATGCCGGCCTCGCCAGCGACGCCCACATCCCGTGACCGAATTTAAAGAAAAAAGGTCAGCAATCTAGTGGAGGTAAGCGAGGACTAAGGTGAAAGACAAGTGAGACATAGTGTGGGACGGGACACAGGGAACAGAATGTTGGACAAGTTGGATTTTATGAAAGGAGCCAGATGGGAAGCAGTCGATGAGGGCATTGGAATACTCGAGTTTGGAAGTGGTAATGGTATGTATGAAGGTTTCAGTGAGATGGAGGTGGGCATTGTTGTGGTGGCGAAAGTAAGCAAGCTTGGTGATGGATAGGATGTGGGGTCTGAAGCTCAGCTGTGGATCGTACATAATGCTATTATTCCGAGCAGTCTGTGAAAATGGCCAGGGTGAGTGATCAAATCGATGTCAGTAGATTGCAGCCTGTGGTGAGGGCTTTGGTCTTTCCGGTGTTGAGCTGGAGGAAGTTGTGGCTAATCCAGGATTTGATGTCAGATAAGCACTCTGATGGAAAGGAGGCAGTCGAGTGGTTAAGGGAAGTGGTGGAGAGGTAGAGGTGGGCAATAACCAAGGATCTTGGACAGAAAAAGGAGTTCGGAACAGGGACAATAATTAGCCAGGATGAATGGGTTAAAAAAAGTTCTTTAAGGCTGGTTGCAGTGGTTTTGAAGGGGGGAGGAATGATGCCTGAGGAAAGGGAACCATTGATGATGTCAACTAGTATTGGGACTGGAAAAAGAGGGGGTGGGGGAATCCATCACCTCTTTGGAGGCATCTTTGTGGCATATTTGTAGTGTCAGACGTGGCACAATGGTAGCACTCTAGTTTGAGTCAGAAGGTCATGGTTGAAGCCCCATTGCGGACTTCAGCACATAGTCTAGGCTGGCACTTAAGTGAAGGAGTACTGCATTGTCAGAAGCGCCGTCTTTCGGGTGAGGCTCCAGCCCAGGTCGATGTAAAAGATCCCATGGCACTGTTTGAAGAAGAGCAGAGGAGTTCTTCAGTGTCCAACAATCCCTCAATCACCACCAAAATCAGATTAACTGATCAATTACCTCATTGCTGTTTGAGAGACCTTGCTGTGTGCAAATTGGCTACCACGTTTGTCTACAAAACAAGTGCCTGCACTTCAAAAGTAATTCATTGACTGTAAAGCACTTTGGAACTTTCTGAAGGTGTGAAAGGCACTGTTTCAATGCAGACTTTTTCTTTCCTTATGCATGCACACACATCTGGATTTTAAGAATTTTATTAAATTAAGAAACATCTTTGAATTGATTTAAAATCTTGCCTGCTGTAATTTAATGTTGGTCTAATTCTGTTATGGTGCATGAAAATCTTCTCTGAAACCCTTTGTTTTTAGTTGTTCAAGCGTCATAACCCTAGTACAAATGAGGAGCTAGAGATGATGGAGAACCTGTTTGACAGTCTTTGCTCATGCTTGATGTTGAGCTCAAACAGGGATCGATTTCTGAAGGGGGAGGGACTGCAGCTCATGAACCTAATGCTCAGGTAAATGCACTATTTCATACTTATCTCTGATGAAACCAAAATATAGTGTTTGGGCTGTGCTGAATTGCTCTTTTAGCGTCTTTATATTTGCTGAGGTTTGAGCCATGGTTCAGCTAGAACCATAAAACTAATGCAGATTGATCTCTGATCAGCTTATATTTAATTTGATCCAGACAGCATTGCTAACTACATGCCAGAACCGTGTATAAAACAAAATATGGAACTGATTAAAATACCTGTTCATCGTAGTGCATTTTTGTTTGAGTTCCATTAGCTGTTGCTGTTTTAGATGGAAGAGAATTAGCATATGCATTCAGATGTTTGAAATTGTAATTATTTTACAGGAATTGAATTGGTATCTCAAGCCATGTATTGTGAAAATAAGACAAAATTGGACTGTCCATGACTTTGGCTCACTTTAAAGTTGACTAAGCTTCTTCATTTCCTTGGAAGTGTAGTGACAGACAGTTTAATCAGACTGCTGAAACGGGGGAATTGATTTGAGGTTGAAAGAATAAATATTTCTAAAATCATTTGGGGACAGTGTGATCAATGTATTGATTTCCAAAAAGCTAAATGCTAACTGAATTAATGCATCTGCTATCAGTCAGGAGTAGGCTTATAGAGATGGAATCGACTGACCAATGGATTGAAGGTAATAAAGTAAATATTTTTTAAAAATTTGTCAACAGCAAAGAATGTAATTTTCTGCCTTTCATTGCTTTCTAAACCTAATCTTTATTTACTTCTAAAATTCAGAACAAGTTAAACTGAAAATAATCTCATACAAGAAATGAAGTACTCAACCATTTACTTAATAATGAATCTCATGGCTTTGCTCATGGATAATCAGAGGAAACAGTATGTCTTTCAGTTGCGTTTCATGTAATAGGCTGAGAGTTACAATGCCACCTCTGCGGCAAACAAAATAACAGGCATTAGTCATTACTGTTACTGAATTATCCATTGATTTCAGTGTACTGGAGACATTACAGTGTTATGAACTCAAGGATTTTAATATATTACAGATTTGTGACACCATTTAATGAACCTACAGTGTTTTGAATGAGATTTTTGTGTAAACATGGGTTACCTGTACAGTGTTTATTTATAAAGATTAAGAAGCCACATATATTGAATAGTTCCTGTAGCATTTTTCTTCAATATAATTAGGACAACTAAAGGAACGCTCAAAATCTAGCTCATTAGGTGTGCAAGGACAGTGATTAGAACAGATACAGTCAGCTTTTCTATGTGGCCTACTTATTTGCAGATAGTAGCTACTGACAAGTGATTTATGCAGATTATATTTGCATTTTTTGAAGGGTTTTTTTTATAGTGCAGTGCATTAGTTCATCTCTCCAATTTCCGGGGTGAATCTTTTGCATTTTAAAGGTGCAAGTTATCCTTGCTATGGATTTCTACCTTGCACACCCAGAGATGACATCAAATGATCCAAGAGCAGTGGTAGCACAGATTAAATACAAGAAAGATTTTTGGACACTAAGGGAATCAAGGGATATGGGGATAGGGCAGGAAAGTGGAGTTGAGGTAGAAGATCAGGCATGATCTTATTGAATGGCGGAGCAGGCTCGAGGGGCTGTATGGCCAGCTCCTATTTCTTAGAATTACAGAATCATAAAATCGTCACAGCACAGAAGGAGGCCATTCGACCCATCGAGCCTGTGCTGGCTCTTTGTAAGAGCAATCCAGTTAGTCCCATTCCCCTGCTCTTTCCCCGTAGCTCTGCAAATTTTTTCCCTTCAAAGATTTATCCAATTCGTTTTTGAAAGCAGTGATTGAACCTGCTTCCACCACCCTCTCAGGCAGGGCATTCCACATCGTAACTACTCACCGTGTAAAAAAGTTTTTCCTAATGTCACCTTTGGTTCTTTTGCCAATCACCTTAAATATGCGTCCCCTGGTTCTCGACCCTTCTGCCAATGGGAACAGTTTCTCTTTATTTACTTCATCTAAACCCATCATAATTTTGAACACTTCTATCAAATCTCCTCTCAACCTTCTCTGCTCTAAGGAGAAGAATCCCAGCTTCTCCAGTCTATCCACATAACTGAAGTCCCTCATCCCAGGAACCATTCTAGTAAATCTTTTCTGCATCCTCTCTAAGTCCTTCACATCCTTCCTAAAGTGCGGTGGCCATAATTGGAAACAATATTCCAGTTGTGGCCGAACCAGTGTTTCATAAAGGTTCAACATAACTGCCTTGCTTTTGTACTCTATGCCTCTACTTATTAAGCCCAGGATCCAGCATGCTTTTTTAAATGCTTTCTCAACCTGTCCTGCCACCTTCAAAAATTTGTGCACATATACCCCCAGGTCGCTCTATTTCTGCACCACCTTTAGAATTGTACCATTTAGTTTATATTGCCTCTCCTCATTGTTCCTGCCAAAATTTATCACTTTGCACTTCTCTGTGTTTAAATTTCATCTGCCATGTGTCTGACCATTCCACTGGCCTGTCTATGTCTTCTTGAAGTCTTTAACTATTCTTCTCACTGTTTTCTACACTTCCAAGTTTTGTCATCTGCAAATTTTAAAATTATGCCCTGTACACCCAAGTCCTATTCATTAATATATATCAAGAAAAGTAGTGGTGCTAGTGCTGACCCCTGGGGAACACAACTGAATACCTTTCTCCAGTCCTAAAAACAACCATTCACCACTACTCTCTATTTCCTGTCACTTAGTCAATTTCGTATCCATGCTGCCACTGCCCCTTTTATTCCGTAGACTTCAGTTTCGCTGACAAGCCTATTATGTGGCGCTTTATCAAACGCCTTTTGAAAGTCCATATACACATCAACCGCATTGCCGTCATTACCTCATCAAAAAACTTATCAAGTTAGTTAAACATGATTTGCCTTTAACAAATCTGTGCTAGCTTTCCTTTATTAATCCACATTTATCCAAGTGACTATTAATTTTGTCCTGGATTATCGTTTCTAAAAGCTTCCCCACCACTGAGGTTAAACTGATTTGGCCTATAGTTGCTGGGTTTATCCTTACACCCTATTTTGAACAAGAATGTAACATTTGCAATTCTCCAGTCCTCTGGCACTAACCCCGTATCTAAGGAGGATTGGAAGATTAAGGCCAGCACCTCTGCAATTTCTACCCTTACTTCCCTCAGCAACCTAGGATGCATCCCATCTAGACTGGGTGGCTTATCTACTTTAAGCATGGCCAGCCTTTCTAGTACCTCCTTTTTATCAATTTTCACCCCTTTTTACTGTGACTTTGGCAGCATCATCTTCCTTGGTAAAGACACTTGCATCATCTTCCTTGGTAAAGACACTTGCAAAGTACTTATTTGGTACCTCAGCCATGCCCTCTGCCTGCATGCGTCAATCACCTTTTTGGTCCCTAATCGGCCCCACCCCTCCTCTTACTACCTGTTTACTATTTATATGCCTATAGAAGACTCCCTTTTATGTTAGCCGCCAGTCTATTCTCTCTCTCTGCCCCTCTTATTTCCTTTTTCACATCTCCTCTGTGCTTTCTATATTCTGCCTGATTCTCACTTGCATTATTTGTCATATGTCCCTTTTTCTGCTTCATCTTACTCTCTATCTCTTTTGTTATTGAGGGAGCTCTGGCTTTAATTGCCCTACCTTTCCCTCTCATGGTAATGTACCTAGACTAGAACCCAAACCATCTCCTCTTTAAAGGTGGCCCATTGTTCAATTACAGTTTTGCCTGCCAATCTTTGATTCCAATTTACCCGGACCAGATCTGTTGTCAACCCACTGAAATTGGCCCCCCTCCAATTGAGTATTTTTACTCGAGATTGCTCCTTGTCCTTTTCCATAACTAATCTAAACCTTATGATACTATGATCACTGTTCCCTAAATGTTTCCCCACTGACACTAGACCCAGAACCAGATCCAGCAATGCCTCCTTCCTCGGACCAGAAACATACTGATCAAGAAAGTTCTCCTGAACACACTTCAGAAATTCCTCCCCCTCTTTGTCCTTTACACTTTTACTATCCCATTCTATATTAGGATAGTTGAAGTCCCCCATTATCACCACTCTATTGTACTCTATTTGCAGGGAAATTACAGAGAGGTGCAAAAGCCATACAGTAGTGATAATGGGGGACTTCAACTATCCTAATATAGAGTGGGATAATAATAGAAGGGGCAAAGAGGGGGAGGAATTTTTGAAATGTGTACAGGCGAACTTTCTCATTGGGCTGGAAACGTACTGGTCAAGAAAGGAGGCATTGCTGGACTTGGTTCTAGGGGAGGAGGCGAACCAAGTGGAGCAAGTGTCGGTGGGAGAGCATTTAGGGAACAGCGATCATAGTATCATAAGGTTTAGAATAGCTATGGAAAAGGCCATGGACCACTCTAAAGTAAAAATATTCAATTGGAGGAGGGCCAATTTCAGTGAGATTAGAACAGATCTGGCCCGGGTAAATTGGAATCAAAGATTGGCAGGCAAAACTGTAATTGAACAGTGGGTGCCCTTTAAAGAGGAGATGGATCAGGTACTGTCCAGATACATTCCCACGAGGGAGAAAGGTAGGGCAACCAAAGGCTGAGCTCCCTGGATGACAAAAGAGATAGAGTAAGATGAAGTGGATGTTAGGTTGATAACACAAGTGAGAACCAGGCTGAATATTCAGAGGGTAAGTGGAAAAGGAAATAAGAGGAGCAGAGAGAGAGTATGAGAATAGACTGGCGGCCAACATAAAAGGGAATCCAAAAGTCTTCTATAGACATGTAAACAGTAAACGGGTTGTAAGTGGAGGGATGAGGCCGATTAGGGACCAAAAAGGAGATTACTCATGGGGGCAGAGTGCATCGCCGAGGTACTAAATGAGTACTTTGAAACATAGAAAATAGGAGCAAGAGTAGGCCATTTGGCCCTTCGGGCCTGCTCCGCCATTCAAAATTATCATGGCTGATTGTCTAACTCAGTACCCTGTTCCCACTTATTCCCCATATCCCTTGATCCCTTTAGCATTAAGAAATATATCTATCTCCTTCTTGAATACATCTAGTGACTTGGCCTCCATTGCCTTCTCTGGTAGAGAATTCCATAGGTTCACCACGCTCTGAGTGAAGAAATTTCTCCTCATCTTGGTTCTAAATGGCATACCTGGTATCCTGAGACTGTGACCCCTGGTTCTGGACTCCCCAGCCATCGGGATCATCCTCCCTGCATCTAGTCTGTCTAGTCCTGTTGGAATGTTATATGTTTCGATGAGATCACCTCTCATTCTTCTAAACTCTAGTGCATATAGGCCTAGTCGACCCAATCTCTCCTCATACGTCAGTCCTGCCATCCCAGGAATCAGTCTGGTAAACCTTCATTGCACTCCCTCCATGGCAAGGACATCCTTTCTCAGATAAGGAGACCAAAACTGCACACAATACTCCAGATGTGGTCTCATCAACACCCTGTATAACTGTAGTAAGACATCCCTGCTCCTGTACTCAAATCCTCTTGCAATGAAGGCCAACATACCATTCGCCTTCCTAACTGCTTGCTGCACCTGAATGCTTTCAGCGACTGGTGTACAAGGGCACCCAGGTCTCGTTGCACCTCCCCTTTTCCCAATCTATCACCATTCAGATAATCTGCCTTTCTGTTTTTACAACCAAAGTGGATAACCTCACATTTATCCACGTTATACTGCATCTGCCATGTTGTTGCCCACTCACTCAACTTGTCTAAATCACATTGGAGCCTCTTTGCATCCTCCTCACAGCTCACATTCCACCCCAGCTTTGTGTCATCTGCAAATCGTTGATAGACATTGTGAATAGCTGGGGCCCAAGCACTGATCCCTGCGGTACCCCACTAGTCTCTGCCTGCCACCGGAAAAAGACCCGTTTATTCCTACTCTCTGTTTCCTGTCTGTCAACCAATTCTCAATCCATGCCAGTATATTCCCCCCCCCAATCCCACGTGCTTTAATTTTGCACACTAACCTCTTGTGTGGGACCTTATCAAAAGCCTTCTGAAAATCCAAATACACCACATCCACTGGTTCTCCCCTATCTATTCTACTAGTTACATCCTCAAAAAACTCCAGTAGATTTGTTAAGCATGATTTCCCTTTCATAAATGCTGACTTTGTCCAATCCCGTTAATGCTTTCCAAGTGTTCTGTTATCACATCTTTTATAATAGACTCTCGCATTTACCCCACTACTGATGTTAGGCTAACTGGTCTGTAATTCCCTGTTTTTTCTCTCCCTCCTTTTTTAAATAGTGGTGTTACACACCCTCCGATCTGTAGGAACCGTTCCAGAGTCGATAGAATTTTGGAAGATGATGACCAATGCATCCACTATTTCCAGGGCCACTTCCTTTAGTACTCTGGGATGTAGATTATCAGGCCCTGGGGATTTGTCAGCCTTTAGCCCCATTAATTTCCCTAGCACTATTTTCTTACTAATACTGGTTTCCTTCAGTTCCTCCCTCTCAAGACCCTTGGTTCCCTAACATTTCTGGGAGGTTATTTGTGTCCTCCTTTGTGAAGACAGAACCAAAGTATATGTTTAATTGTTCTGCCATTTCTTTGTTCCCAATTATAATTTCCCCCATTTTTGTCTGCCAGGGACCTACATTTGTCTTCACTAATCTTTTTCTCTTGACATACTTATAGAAGCTTTTACAGTCAGTTTTTATGTTCCCTGCTAGTTTACTCTCATACTCTATTTTTCCCCTCTTAATCAATCTCTTTGTCCTCCTTTGCTGAATTCTGAACTGCTCCCAATCCTCAGGCTTGCTGCTTTTTCTGGCAATTTTATATGTCTCCTCTTTGGATCTAATACTATCCCTAATTTCTTTTGTAAGCCATGGTTGAGCCACCTTTCCTGTTTTATTTTTGCGCCAGACAGGAATGAATAATTGTTGTAATTCCTGCACAAGTTCTTTAAATATTAGCCATTGCCTATCCACCGTCATCCCTTTTAGTAAAGTTCCCCAATCTATCATAGCCAACTCACACCTCATACTTTCGTAATTCCCTTTATTTAGTTTCAGGACCCTAGTTTCGGATTCAACTACTCCACACTCCATCTTAATGAGCAATTCTACCATATTATGGTCGCTCTTCCCTAAGGGACCCCGCGCAACAAGATTGTTAATTAATTCTTTCTCATTGCACAATACCCAGTCTAGGATCGCCTGTTCTCTAGTTGTTTCCTCAACATACTGGTCTAGAAAACCATCATGTACACACTCCAGGAATTCCTCCCCCACAGTATTATTGCTAATTTGGTTTGACCAATCTATATGTAGATTAAAGTCACCCATGATTATAGTTGTACCCTTCTTGCATGCGTATCTAATTTCCTGTTTAATACCCTCCCCTACATCTCCACTACTGTTGAGGGGCCTATAGACAACCCCCACCAACGTTTTCTGCCCCTTGGTGTTTCTTAGCTCCACCCATACAGATTCCACTTCGTGATTTTCCGAGCCAATATCCTTCCTCACTATTGCATTGATTTCCTCCTTTACTAACAACGCTACACCACCTCCTTTCCATTTTTGCCTGTCCTTCCTAAATATTGAATACCCCTGGATGTTCAGTTCCCACCCTTGGTCACCCTGCAGCCATGTCTCCGTAATCGCAACTATATCATAACTGTTAATATCTATCTGCGCTGTTGATTCATCTAGCTTATTGTGAATGCTCCGTGCATTAAGACACAATGTCTTTAGATTTGTCTTTTTAAGATTGCTAGTCATCTTAGTTTTATTTTGCACCACGGCCGTATTTGTTTTTCACCCTTGTTTTCTCTGCCTTCCACTATTGCTTCTTCCCTTTCTGTCTTTTGTTTCTATCCTTGTTTCCCCCTCCTCTGTCTCCCTGCTCAGGTTCCCATCCAGCTGCCATTCTAGTTTAAACCTTCCCCAACAGCACTAGCAAACACCCCCGCGAGGACATTGGTCCCGGTCCCGGTCCTGCTCGGGTGTAACCCGTCTCACTTGTACAGGTCCCACCTTCCCCAGAACCTTCCCCTTGCATCTGTCTTTAACAAGGAAGATGATGCTGCTAGAGTTTCAGTGAAGGAAGACGGAGTTGAGGTACTGGATGGGCTAAAAATTGATAAAGGAGAGGTACTCGAAAGGCTGGCTGTACTTAAAGTAGATAAGTTACCCTGTCCGGATGGGATGCATCCTAGGTTGCTGAGGGAAGTACGTGTGGAAATTGCGGAGGTACTGGCCATAATCTGCCAAACATGCTTAAATACGGGGGTGATGCCAGAGGACTGGAGAATTACAAATGTTACACCCTTGCTCAAAAAAAGGTGTAAGGATAAACCCAGCAACTATAAGCCGGTCAGTTTAACCTCGGTGGTGGGGAAATTTTCAGAAACGATAATCCGGGACAAATTAGCAGTCACTTGGACAGGTGTGGATTGATTAGGGAAAGCTAGCACAGATTGGTTTAAGGAAAATCGTGTTTAGCTAACCTGATAGAGTTTTTTGATGAGGGAACAGAGGATAGATGGGGGCAATGCAATTGATGTGTATATGGACTTTCAAAAGACATTTGATAAAGTGCTGCATGGTAGGCTTATTGAGATTGCGGCTCATGGAATAAAGGGGGCAGTAGCAACATGGATGCAGAATTGGCTACGGGACAGGAAACACAGTAGTGGTGAACCATTATATTTTGGACTGGAGGGAGGTGTACAGTGGTGTTCCCCAGGGGTCGGTGCTGGGACCACTGCTTTTCTTGATATATGTTAATGACTTGGACTTGGACTTGGACTTGGGTGTACAGGGCACAATTTCAAAATTTGCAGATGACACAAAACTTGGAAGTGTAGTGAACAGTGAGAAGGATAGTGATAGAGAAGGATATAGATACTCTGGTGGCATGGGCGGACAAGTGGCGGATGAAATTTAACGCAGAAAAATGTGAGGTGATGCATTTCAGTAGGATGAATGAGAAGAGGCAATATAAACTAAAGGGCACAATTCTAAAAGGGGTAGAGGAACAGAGAGATCAGGAGGTATATGTACACAAATAGTTGAAGGTGACAGGGCAGGTTCAGAAAGTGGTTAAAAAAGCATACAGGATCCTGGGCTTTATAAATGTATTCGGGGGTTCTGCAGGTGACACCTCTCTGTCTGAACACGGTGATTGCCTTGGCAACGGGCAGTTGCAGGGGCATTCTGTAAACACCAGCTATTGTTCTATATGTATAAATGCGTAGGCTTCAAGGAGCTCCTGAACATTTACCTGAGGAAGGAGGAAGTCTCCGAAAGCTTGTGAATTTAAAATAAAATTGCTGGACTATAACTTGGTGTTGTAAAATTGTTAACAATTGTCAACCCCAGTCCATCACCGGCATCTCCACATCATTTATAAATAGAGGCATAGAGTACAAAAGTAAGGAAGCCATGATGAACTTTTATAAAACACTGGTTCGGTCACAGCTGGGCACCGCACTTTAGGAAAGATGTGAAGGCCTTAGAGAGGGTGCGGAAGAGATTTATTTAAATGATTCCAGAGATGAGGGACTTTGTTACGTGGATAGACTGGAGAAGCTGGGGTTGTTCTCCTTAGAACAGAGAAGGTTGCAAGAAGATTTGATAGAGGTATTCAAAATCATGAAGGGTCTAGACAGAGTAGATCGAGAGAAACTGTTCCCGTTAGCAGAAGAGTCAAGAACCAGAGGGCATAGATTTAATGTGATTGGCAAAAGAACCAAAGGTGACATGGGGAAAAGCTTTTTTGCACAGCGAGTGGTTAGGATCTGGAATGCACTGCTAGAGGGGGTGGTGGAAGCAGATTCAATCATGACAGTCAAAAGGGAACTAGATAAGTATTTGAAAGGAAGAAATTTGCAGGGCTACGAGGATAGGGTGGGGGAGTGGGACCAGCTGGATTGCTCTTGCATCGAGCCGGCGCGGACTCGATGGGCCGAATAGCCTCCTTCCGTGCTGTAACCTTTCTATGATTCTAAGACTTTTCTAGATTTTAAATACGCTTCATAGAATCATAGAAAGTTACAGCACAGAAGGAGGCCATTCGGCCCATCCATGTCTGTGCCGACGAAAAAGAGCTATCAAGCTTCGTCCCACTTTCCAGCACTTGATCCGTAGCCCTGTCGGTTACGGCACTTCAAATGCACATCCAAGTACTTTTTAAATGACTTGAGGGTATCTGCCTCACCCTTTCAGGCAGTGAGTTCCAGACCCCCACCACCCTCTGGGTGAAAATATTTCTCCTCAGCTCCCCTCTAATCCTTCTACCAGTTACTGACTCCTCTGCTAAGGGAAATAGGTCCTCCCTATCCACTCTAGCTAAGCCCCTCATAATTTTATATACCTCAATTAAATCTCCTCTCAGCCTCCTGTGTTCCAAAGAAAACAACCCCAGCCTATCCAAACTTTCCCCATGGCTAAAATTCTCCAGTCCTGGCAACATCCTCGTAAATCTCCTCTGTACCCTCTCTAGTGCAGTCATATTTTTCCTATAATGTGGTAACCAGAACTGTACGCAATACTCTAGCTGTGGCCTAACTAGTGCTTTATACAGTTCTATCATAACCTCCCAGCTCTTATATTCTATGCCTCGGCTAATAAAGGAAAGTATCCCCTATGCTGCCGTAACCACCTTATCTACCTGTCCTGCTACCTTCAGGGATCTGTGAACACGCACTACACCTCTCAGTATCCTCCCATTTATTGTGTATTCCCTTGTGTTGATGGACTTACCCAAATGCATTACCTCACACTTCTCCAGATTGAATTCCACTTGCCACTTTTCTGCCCACCTGACCAGTTCATTGATATCTTCCTGCAGTCTACATCTTTCTTCCTTATTATCAACCACACGGCCAATTTTTGTATCATCTGCAAACTTCTTGATCATGCTCCCCACAGTCAGTGGTCGATAAGTTACTCACCATCAGATACTTTCATAATGAGGATCCTAAGATTAGAACCACATTAATAATTCCCATTGACCTATGAATAAAACTAAAAATTTGACAATCTTCCATCCATTTCTTTCTTCGCATTCATGCTGCTCCCCTGTATGATGGAAAGTCAAGTTTTTCCCCCGGCAGCACCATGTACTTACCTTTTTTGTTAGTGTGGAGGCTGGAGAACTATTTTCATTAAAGTATGTTTTTGCATATTTGTCGCAAGTTTCCGTGTTCCAAATCCCTGTTGTTTACTCTACAGATGCCTCTGCGATCTTCTATTGCAAAACTTTGCATCACATGAATATTTTTAGACATTTCTGAAGAAGTTGAAACGCGAACAGTGTGTAATTACAATTCAATGGTAGCTTTTGTCTAGGTCAGGGTTAATCAGTAACTTTTTGTTGAGGACCACAATCCCAACATAAAACTCTAATATATTTATTACCTCTCTCCCCCTGAAGGAAATTTGTTTTAAGTGCATCGGTCCAACATTTCCTCCCAAGATTCCTCGGTAGTCTCCTCAGTCTCTTTTCATACGATTCAGTCAATTTCTTCCAGCTTTGACTGAAAGGGAATATTTGACGGCCTTTGGCTTGGCTGCATTTTGTTTATCATTGCTGTCCAACTCATCAAAAGGCACCTTTTACTCTGGAAGATGACAGAAATGCAGTTGTCTCTCCGTGTAAATGACATGGTGTTCAGGAACTCGGTGGCGATGTACATCTTCGATAATATGGGTCTTCAGATCTGTATTTGGGGTAAGGCTGCCTGTCTCAGTAAACACAATGAGACAGTCCTGGGTGTTAACACTTCGGGTCTTTCTATTATATAACGGAGCCTGGCACATTTACAACGTCCAGTTTCTGACACTTAATGTAAAAGCAGGAGAGTGGCATACAGAAATCACTCTGCCAAAGGGAATCTCTTAATCTAAATTCTGATCTCTGGGGATTGGAAAAACTAGTCCCATTTGATGTAAATTACAAACATTAATAGTTACTGCCTTAAAGGAAAGCATGGTTTACTAACATTTAGTATCATCTAGGCAAGCAGGTCCACTCTATGGAGAAGGACTTGGGTTGAACTTTGGTGCTTATCTATGAAAAGAGAGAAAATTGTAAGGAGAACAATCCCTCATCTACTGTTGAGTGCCAATTATGGAGGGCTGAAAGCAGGACGGCCGCCTTCTTTGCATCAGGAAGCATTTTGTCCAAAAGGGATTGGGATTAGAAGATAACATCTTAAAAAGGAAATCTTGATGCTCAACATAAAGCATTTCTCTGTGTGGTGAAGGATGCTAATAATCAGCCTCTTCATAGAATTGTATAAAATGTACAGCCCAGAAACGGGCCATTTGGCCCAACAGGTCCGTGCCGGTGTTTATGCTGGTGAACCATGAACTCATCAGTAATATCATGAAACAACCATCTTCAGCCAGAAGTGCAGAGTAGATGATCCATCTCAGCCTCCTCCCGATATTCCCACCATCACAGAAGCCAGTCTTCAGCCAATTTGATTCACTCCACGTGATATCAAGAAACGGCTGAGTGCACTGGATACAGCAAAGGTTATGGGCCCCGACAACATCCCAGCTGTGGTGCTGAAGACTTGTGCTCCAGAACTAGCCGCGCCTCTAGCCAAGCTGTTCCAGTACAGCTACAACACTGGCAATCTACCCAACGAAGTGGAAAATTGTGCAGGGATGTCCTGTCCACAAAAAGCAGGACAAGTCCAATCTGGCCAATTATCACCCCATCAGTCTACTCTCAATCATCAGCAAAGTGATGGAAGGTGTCGTCGACAGTGCTATCAAGCGACACCTACTCACCAATAACCTGCTCACCGATGCTCAGTTTGGGTTCCACCAGGACCACTCGGCTCCAGACCTCATTACAGCCTTGGTCCAAACATGGACAAAAGATCTGAATTCCAGAAGTGAGGTGAGAGTGACTGCCCATGGCATCAAGGCAGCATTTGACCGAGTGTGGCACCAAGGAGCCCTAGTAAAATTGAAATCCGAGGGAATCGGGGAAAACTCTCCAGTGGCTGGAGTCATACCTAGCACAAAGGAAGATGGTAGTGGTCATTGGAGGCCAATCACCTCAGCCTCAGGACATTGCTGCAGAAATTCCTCAGGGCAGTGTCCTCGGCCCAACCATCTTCAGCAGCTTCATCAGTGACCTTCCCACCATCATAAGGTTAGAAATGGGGATATTTGCTGAAGATTGCACTTTGTTCAGTTCCGTTCACAACCTCTCAGATAATGAAGCAGTCCATGACTGCATGCAGCAAGACCTGGACAACATCCAGGCTTGGCCTGATAAGTGGCAAGTAACATTCGTGCCAGACAAGTGCCAGGCAATGACCATCTGCAACAAGAGAGAGTCTAACCACCTCCCCTTCACATTCAATGGCATTACCATTGCCGAATCCCCCACCATCAACTTCCTGGGGGTCACCATTGACCAGAAACTTAACTGGACCAGCCATACTGTGGCTACAAGAGCAGTTCAGAGGCTGGGTATTCTGTGGCGAGTGACTCACCTCCTGACTTCCCAAAGCCTTTCCCCCATCTACAAGGCACAAGTCAAGAGTGTGATGGAATACTCTCCACTTGCCTGGATGAGTGCAGCTCCAACAACACTCAAAAAGCTCGACAATATCCAGGACAAAGCAGCCCACTTGATTGGCACCCCATCCACCACCTTAAATGTTCACTCCCTTCACCACTGGCGCACCGTGGCTGCAGTGTGTACCATCTACAGGATGCAGTGCAGCAACTCACCAAGGCTTCTTCAACAGCACCTCCCAAACCCGCGACCTCTACCACCCTAGAAGGACAAGGGCAGCAGGCACATGGGAACAACACCACCTGCACGTTCCCCTCCAAGTCACACACCATCCCGACTTAGAAATATATCGCCCGTCCTTCATTGCTGGATCAAAATCCTGGAACTCCCTTCCTAACAGCACTGTGGGAGAAGCTTCACCACACGGACTGCAGTGGTTCAAGAAGGTGGCTCACCACCACCTTCTCAAGAGCAATTAGGGATGGGCAATAAATGCTGGCCTTGCCAGCGACGCCCACATCCTATGAACGCATTAAAAAAAGCCTGCCACTGGTGAGCTACTTTCTTTGTGTAGCTAATGACCAGGTTACTTGCTGCCCTCTACCTGATACAATTTTTCTCATCAGTTAATTTTGCTATTGATGTTAGAATTAAGTAAGACCAAGTAGGACCACACTTCAAATTGAAAGGCTAGATGGTAGGTTGTGACCTTCCAGTCATGCCATTCCCCCTTCAAATTCCACAGACAGTGTAAAAACATAGCAAAGATTCACAAGGTTTTAAAAAAAAAGCTAATTTAAAGGCTTGTTATATTTAAATTGTAGTGATATGAGCAAATCTCAAGTCCTACAGAGAAATAAGCAGACGAGTACCTGCAATTTATTATAGAAAATAGCCTCATTAAGTGAAAACCTACTTTAATTATTGAGATAGTTCCTCTGATTCAGATTTACATCCACAAATGCTTTGTGTTTCCTATGGGGACTGCAGTGGTAATTCTGCACCAATATGAAAGATGAGGTCTGAATCTTGGAGCTGTATTTAAAGAATATATATGGTTAGTAAATAAACAATCCCAATATTCCTAAAGTCTTTTCTATGACTTGCAGCAAGTTTTAAAATTTGACAGATATTTTTAAAATTGCATGTGATGAAGAGAAATATTCACTTGTTTTAATCAATGGTGTATAATTTATGTTTTATAGAGAAAAGAAAATGTCACGAGCCAGTGCTCTAAAGGTGTTGGATCATGCTGTGATTGGTCCTGAAGGGTCTGATAACTGTCACAAGTTTGTGGATATCCTTGGACTAAGGACGATATTCCCCCTTTTCATGAAAACACCAAAGAAAATGAAGAAAGCTGGAATGACAGAAAAAGAACATGAAGGTAAGCTGAGGTCAGATCCCTTAACCTTCTAAAAGCTCCAGCCACATTTTTGTACAAAATAAAATGAAAGTAAAGGATAATCCCAGAGCAGTTACTCCCTGGCATTAATCATTGTTACACATGTCTAGCTTCTTTTAGTACAAGCACCATTTAGAGCATTCCCAGATAAATTGAATTAAAAAATGTCCTTGTCTTTTACCCTTCATTTTTCTCTTTCCCACAACACAAAAATAGACTTCTTGAATCATGGGATATTCATAAAAAGTGATCGAAAGTGAAAATAGGGAGAAAGTTTTGTTTTTAGGCTAGCTTTGAGTTAGCTTTTGGGTTTATTATTTTAAATTCAGCACACGCATTCAGTATCCTGGTGTGTTTCTGCCTATTAAAATGTGAGCGAGAATCGGTACAGTGTAAAGTTCTGCTGTGTTTCCTTAGGCTCCATATTGCTGTCGTGCGGGTAGCAGATAAATCTGTATTCTTAGAGTTGGTTTGAAAAGTTGAGACAAATCTAATTAGAGCTTGTTAAATATAGCTGAAAATTGATCAGACCTTTCCCATGGGATAGGATAAAGAGATAGATGTTTTCAAACAATCCTCTTCTGGTTTTAAAGAACATGCACAGTTCTAATAAAAGCTTATGAGCAGAATGCTCAGGTATGAGTCCCATAATGGTTTAATTAGCATCTATGAAAGTCCCATCACTTAAAACTGTTCAACAATAAATTAAAGCCAGAGGACTTGAGTACCAACAAAGAATGCTTTACCATTGTAAACTTGAGTTGGCCAGTTATGTTGTGAATTGTAACATCACAGTTTTGTTACACAACTCCGTATTCTGTTTTAAACGGCGAGAAAGGAAAAATCTCTCTCTCTCTCTCTCTCTCTCTCTTTCCTCTTTCCTCCCCCCACCCCCCCTTCCAATGTTGGGCATATCAGACTATAGTTATTTTCTACCTCAAATTCTATTTCCTCCTTTGGTCAGGGAAAGTGAGAAGAAGCAGGAAGTTGAAGCTGCAGTTACACAAATTCCGATCGGAGACCAGTTCATGTTACATATGCAGTAGTCACATAGATCGAAGCTCTACTGCCAGTCAGATTTCTCAAATTTTTCAGCAGCTCTGAAGTTGGTAACGGACCTCATAATGTTGGCATGATGATAATTGCACATATCAAAAGCGAGCATTGAAGGTGAAAATGGAAACATAAGGGGCTATAGGCACCATAGAAATAGAATTTTACAGAAGGAAGCCATTTAGCCCATTGGGTATGTGCCAGCTTTTTGCTAGAGCAATCCAAAACTAATCCTACTACCCTGTTCTCTCCCCATAGAAGAAAGAACAAACGTACATCTACATAAGGGCCTTTCACGACCTCCGCATGTCCCAACCGTTTCACAGCCAGTTAATTACTTTTGAAGTGTAGCCACTGTTATGTAGATGAACATGGCAAACAATTTAAGCACAGCAAGGCTGCACAAAAACTAATGAGATAAATGACTAGATAATCTGTTTTAGTGTTGTTGGTTGAGGGATAAATGTTGGTCAGGACACCGGGAGAACTCCTATGCTCTTCTTCGAATAGTGTCATGGGATCTTTTACGTCAACCTGCGCTGGCAGAACCTCAGTTTAATGCCTCATCCAAAACTCAGCACCTCAACTGTGCAGTGCTCCCTCAGTACTGCACTGAAATGTCAGCATAGATTGTGTGCTCAAGTGTGCTGACAGTATTTTCTCATTATTTATTTTAGCTAAGCCTCTGTATCTATTCCAATGGGTCTATTAATCCTGCTATTCCCCTCTAGTTTCAAACTTTAGACTTTCCCCACCCCCTTGCCATATTAAATTAAATCCTCTACCACTGTTCTGTTTACCCTCTGCACACAGTATGAAGGTCCTCTGCCCTGCCATCCCTTTGTGTCTAATTTTAAAAATGTAGACATTGTTAGCCTGAATTCCCACGAGCACCAAACTCTCAAGAATCAAAATCTACTTACTCACTTTACACAAGAAAAAAAAATCCTGCGCAATGGCACTTCTAGGCTAAATTCCACACTCTTCTAGTCTCTCATCTCTTTTGTAACCAATTATTTACCTATTATCACCTCAAACCAGTTCATAGTTAAGGCATCAAATAAACAATTTTAACCAGTTCCTAATATTAAGCAGCTAAAATGAAGCAAATTAAAAAGTTTAATTTCAAAATACTGTAAAATATATAAATGTAAATTTCAGTACTAATCTCCCACTCACTCCCACTGAGGCTAAGCTCCACACACTTCTGGCATCTCACAGTTTGAGGTTGAGCTCTCGCTACCGAGCTTAAATTTATACAGAAAATGATGGCATTTTCTATAAACTTTATTGCTCATTTGCAATTTTGAATATTTGTCTGCTGTTCTACTACACACCCAAATGTCAGGAGACCAGAGATGTACAGCTGCCTGAGAACAAGAAGTTTAATACCCTCATTTGTCAAGGGTGTTGGCCCCCCAACTATAATGTGATGTGGAGTCAAAAGCGGCAGCATAATTTCAGACTGGCAAGTTAATGTTGCATACAAACAAGCTTTCCAGGTTAGAGTAGTATTGGGCGTAAATGACTACTGATTTTCAGAACATTTCCATGTTTATTTAAAACTCAAGTTAGATTTTATACACTCTGGGATTAAAAACTGCTCATCAGTGAATTCTTGTACAGATTAAACTGTATTAGACTTTCTACAATGGCCACCAGCTGACATCTATCTCAACAATATAGTTATAATTAACATTAATAAATTACTAGTCCAGCAACATTATCACTACACTACTGTGCCCGTTAATTATTAGTACGAGTCGTAATTAGATTAGAAACCTCCCAATTGCTCTTTTACACTCAGGGCCAATTTTTTGGCCCCAGCTGGTTTTGATAAACCCTATCCCTCCTGGAAAAAAATGTTGCTTTTTCAGCAAATCTCCTTCAGTTATCCACAAATGCTAGTTTCTCCTTTTTTTATTCAAAGCCTCAAACCAATCATTAAAGCCTTTCTGTTCACCCTACAATGACAGGTAATAAACCAGAGACCACAATCCTGGTACTTTTAACCGTAAATTTACTGTTCATTCTCTGGTAATTGTCCTTTAAAAGGACAGACTTCTTATCCATAATATTAATTGTACCTATATGTAAAGCAGTCAGTGTAATTTATACTTGGGTCAGGATCGAACAACATGACACTTAATGAAAATGATTATCGTGCAGAATATCTCCGAAAAAAGTGATGCATATTGACACACTGTGCATTAATCCAAAGGAGAGGTGAACACTGTTACTGAACACAGTCGTATGTGCCTGTAGTCAATTTAACACTGTTCAATTGTCTTGAGACTGACACCGTGTTGGTTAATAGCCATATGACTTTATTTAGTACAAACAAGAATCAATATAGTACAGTATTTAAGCAATAATTTACAAAGCACAATTGAGAATTATATTACCCCGTTGTCCTTTGGATTGAAGCTGCAACCCTGTTCCTTCATTCTCATACTCTCATTCTCCTGCCTGGTGCTTTCTTTTCTGCCTTCTACATTAACAACGTCTCAGATCCGTGGGATCCAAAATTGGCTCAGTGGCAGGAAGCAAAGGGTAATGGTCGACGGGTGTTTTTGTGACTGGAAGGCTATTTCCAGTGGGGATCCGCAGGGCTCAGTACTAGGTCCCTTGCTTTTTGTGATATATATTAATGATTTGGACTTGAACGTAGGGGGCATGATTAAGAAGTTTGCAGGTGATACAAAAATTGGCCGTGTGGTTGATAGTGAGGAGGAAAGCTGTAGATAGCAGAAAGATATCAATCAACTGGTCAGGTGAGCAGAAAAGTGGCAAATGGCATTCAATCCGGAGAAGTGTGAGGTAATGCATTTTGGGAGGCCAAACAAGGCAAGGGAGTACATAATAAATGGAAGGGGACTGAAAGGTGTAGAGGAAGTGAGGGACTTTGGAGTGCATGTCCACAGATCCCTGAAGATAGCAGGACAGGTAGATGAGGTGGTTAAGAAGGCATATGGAATACTTTCCTTTATTAGCTGAGGCATAGAATATAAGAGCAGGGAGGTTATGCTGGAACTGTATAAAACACTGGTTAAGCCACAGTTTGAGTACTGTGTATGGTTCTGGTCACCACATTACAGAAAGAATGTAATTGCACTAGAGAAGGTACAGAGGAGATTTACAAGGATGTTGCCAGGGCTGGAGAATTTTGGCTGAGGAATAATTGGATAGGTTGGGGTTGTTCTCTTTGGAACGGAGGAGGCTGAGGGGTGATTTAATTGGGGTGTACAAAATTATGAGGAGCCTAGATAGAGTGGATAGGAAGACCCTTTTCCCTTAGGAGAGAGGTCAATAACCAGGGGGTATAGATTTAAAGTAACTGGTAGAAGGATTAGAGGGGAGCTGAGGAAAATGTTTTTCACCCAGAGGGTGGCAGGGGTCTGGAACTCACTGCCTGAAAGACTGGTAGAGGCAGATACCCTCAACTCATTTAAAAAGTACCTGGATGTGCACCTGAAGTGCGGTGACCTACAAGGCTACGGACCAAGTGCTGGAATGCGGGATTAGGCTGGGTGGCTCATTTTCGGCTGGCATGGACACGATGGGCTGAATGGCCTCTTTCTGTGCCAAAAAGTTTCTATGATTCTATAATATGATCACCCCAGTTATACCCCAAAAAACAGAACTGCGGCAAAACACATCCAATCGGTTATTTTCCCCATTACTACCCTTATTTCACCCAATCATATGGACAACATGTACTTGTCTAGGTGAAACAGTGCCTTGTGGGCCCCCCCTTATCACTCCTTATTCTTAGCACAATGTTTCTCTGTCCCTGCAGTTGATGAATCACCCTGTTGGACTTGAAGGTGACAGGAGTTCTAGCTAGGTTCAGCATTCCAGTATGTCCGAAGGGATGGAGGTACTGTTATGTTCCTCCCTTAGTTTGCAATAACGAGATGCTCATGGCTGTTAGTTATCCTGCAGCTGCAGTAAATTATTTTAAGAACAGTCTATTTGGTGGCACAGCAGTTCCAGCTAAAGCCGTGACTATTTAACCCCTTCGAGCCTGGTTCCCCAAAATATCGTCTAAACCTATAGTTCCTTATAGTCCCCACCTTGAGGAAGAGGAGCCATCTCCGACTCCTCACTCAGTCTTATTTTGTACCTTGCTGCATCGGGGCCGCTATCGCTAGGTTGTTAGCGTGTCAACTGAATCTTTTAAGCATATGCTTCAAGGAACACATCATAATATCAAGAAATCATGGACTTTAAAGACTCTCCAGCTCTCCTTTTACAAATATCCATCTTGTGGATATTTTTGCTAAGTATTATTTCTCCCTAGGCCAATTTCATTGATAACTGAAAAGAACCTAACCTGAATTTTGGAAATCCAAATTACTATGTCCCTCTTTAATTTCAATCTCTCTGATTGGTACCAGTGTTTCCTGATTAGTCGTTTTTTCTATGGAGCATGTGTCAGAGCCTTGTTTAAAAGGTTATCTCGCTCTCCTGAACCACATTAACCATTTCATGTCATGCTGTTGTCCAGTAACTGAGCATGTCTCAGATCCGTTCTTCAGCGCATCTTCATCATGCATGTCTGCACACTAGTTGCCTCACATGCAACACATCACAAGTAAACTTTCTGCTAGCCAGTTTCTTTTTCCTCATGGTATTTCTAAATGTGATTTCCATGGCACACATCATATGTCTAGTACGATTCAATCCTGTAAGAGCAACTGCACTGTTTAAAGAGTGGTTCCAGTAGCTCGCCAGGCCGTTGGCCTTTGTAATCATTTCTTCATCCTGGTCTCCATTTACAATTGATAGCAACATACATTTGTATCTTTTATGTCCTCTGTAGCCATTGTTGGGCTTTCAGGCTTTCTTTTCAAAAGATCGTGGGGTGTCTGAAGGTTTTTGTTTATCTCCTCCTACAGGGTCCCGATGTCTCAGGTAGTGGGCAGGCTATCAAATGTAGTTTCTCATTGTTCAGTATAGGCAAGGTCACAAATATCTCAACGAGAAACCTATCAAATTACTATTCTCAACTACACTTCCCTGATTTTCACTAGATTGTACATTTATACTAGATTGATATTTTGTGGTAGATCATGCCCAGGTGATTGATTTTACTCATGGATGGACTCACACATCTTTCCCTAACTCCTTTGGTTTGGTTCCTGAAATTCACCCATAATCACCTAGGGCGGTGACCATCGAAAAATTCCCATTTGGTTGTAATTTCTCTGTTTGTATACTTTAATCCTCAATTATTTCCTCTCATCCAGTTTTACACATTCCCATCATATTACCATTCATGAGCTCTGGAGGAACTGTCCAATATAATCACAGTCTGGTCCAATATTTCAATACATTTTTTGTTTATTTTACTTAAATTCTTCTTTTCGCTTTTCTTTATCCCAATTTGACAGCAGTATTGTTTGACAAGTCCTGTCAGTCCATGTACAAATTTATTCCCCCCCAAAATACTTTCTTCCTTGATACACGGCATTGGACATGAACCATTTAGACTAGACTCTTATTTTAAAATATAATTTGATTATCCCCTTAAACTACCGGTGAATTTTCCCTTCTCGAGTGCTTGAACTGCAACTCATATCAATTTATCTTATCAATTCCAATTTCAGAAACCAATTATTTCCAGGCTTTGTGGTTTTACAGTAGAGACAGTAGTGCTTGTAATTACAGAAAATGCTGGAGAAGCTCAACAAGTCAGGCAGCATCTGTGGAGAAAGAAACAGAGTTAAGGTTTCAGGTCGAAGACCTTTCGTCAGAACTTGTGCTGTCAAAGACCTTTTGTCAGTGCTTGTAATTACTTTTGGCAAAATGTTTTCAAAAGAGGTAAAGCAACTTGGTTTATTCTCATGGATGATTGTTTTTCCTTCTCCATGTAATTTTGAATTTTCGATAGGGCTTAAATCTTAGTCCAAGGAGAACAACCCCAGCTTCTCCAGTCTATCCATATAACTAAAGTCCCTCATCCCTGGAATCATTCGAGTAAATCTTAGCTGCCACCTCTCTAAGGCCTTCATATCTTTCCTAAAGTGCGGTGCCCAGAACTGGACACAGTACTCCAGTTGTAGTCGAATCAGTGTTTTTTAAAGATTCATCGTGACTTCCTTGCTTTTGTACTCTATGCCTCTATTTGTAAAGTCCAGGATCCCGTATGCTTTTTTAACCCCTCTCTCAACCTGCCTTGCCACTTTCAACGATTTGTGCACATATACCCCGAGATCTCTCTGTTCCTGTACCCCTTTTAGAATTGTGCCCTCTGGTTTATATTGCCCCTTCTCGTTCTTACTACCGAAATGTATCACTTCGCATTTTTCTGCGTTAAATTTCATTTGCCACTTGTCCGCCCGTTTCATCAGCCTGTCTGTATCCTCATGAAGTCTATCGGTATTCTCCTCACTGTTCACTTCACTTCCATGCTTTGTATCATCTGCAGCTTTTGAAGTTGTGCCCTATACACCCAAGTCCAAGTCATTAATATATATCAAGAAAAGCAGTGGTTCTAGTACTGACCTCTGGGGAACACCACTGTACACCTCCCTCCAGTCCAAAAAACAACCATTCACCACTACTCTCTGCTTCCTGTTACTTAGCCAATTTTGTATCTATGTTGCTAGTGTTCCCTCTATTCCGTGGGCTGCAATCTTGATGACAAGCCTATTATGCGGCACTTTATCAAACGCCTTTTGAAAGTCCATATACACCGCATCAACTGCATTGCCTTCATCTACCCTCTCTGCCACCTCATTAAGTTAGTTAAACACAATTTGCCTTCAACAAATCTCTGCTGACTTTCCCTAATCAATCCACACTTGTCCAAGTGACTGCTAATTCGGTCCCGGATTATCGTTTCTAAAAGTTTCCCCACCTCCGAGGTTAAACTAACTGGTCCATAGTTGCTGGGTTTATCCTTTAAGAAATTTATTTTAAATAAATGCAAAGGTTGTTGCTTGGTGAATTAAAAACAGATGTTGGTGCCCTTGGTAGGGGCTAACTCCTTTGCAGAAACAAAATGACGGAGCCAGATATCATCAGATGAATGCAGCATTCTCAGCGTAGCTTTCACGTAATTTTTGAAAAAACCTTTAGCGTCGGGAGATAGCATTTCAGTTCGTTCATCTCAGTTGTATTTTTGTTCCGTCAATATTTTGTTGAGGTCTCCATCGGTTTCTAATTGTTTCTTAAGTTTTATAATTTGAGATACGAGATGGAGGTATCCTTTAACTTGTTCTGTTTTGCGGTCACTTTTTTTCTGACCACAACCGATCACAAGATAAAAAGGGTGCTGTCAGAGCTAACAGCTATCAAATTTCAGTGCAACCAAGATGATTATCTCAAAATTAATCTCCTCTACGAGATAACAAGATATCGTTCTTCGATTTACAGTTACAAACAACATTAACTCCTTACACATCAATTCACACCCACCAATACTCAACACAATTCCAATCAGATCAATTCATGCTCACCAATACTCAACACAACTTCAAACAGATTCATTTTCATATGTGATAATCTCGTGTCTGGAATTTGAGACTCCCAAATTTTTTATAAATACCAAAATTTTACTGTGGCCACAATAAAAGTCTGGTTTCCACAATTTGATAGGTTAGTTAACCTCTAACTCCAATTTTAATTCAGCAATATCAAAATTAAACACAACACAAAACAAATAAAATTATCAATATAGTATGTGCTTACTAAAACCCAGTAAATTATATAGTCTTGTTTCATCGTTCTTAAGGCGTGCCTTTCCAAAAACTGAAAATACTGGAAATAACTGTAGAGCTAAACAAAACCTTTGTAACATTATACAAAAGAGGAAAACTCATAACAAGCATTAATAAGGGGCCGTAGCCCGCAACAGCAAAAGGAAAGCGTACTCAATGAGGACAGGCTTTTTAAAAAGACAGTACACTGAAAACAAAAGAACACATTCTGTAGCGTGTGATCCTTTCCCTTTCTTCTTGATTCCATCATAGGTTCCTATTCTGTACCAACTCAAAGTCTCCAGCTCACTGTCTATGTCCTCACCCAAGCCTGGTGTGGTGAAGCTCCCTCCATCTTTTTGTTCGTTCTTCCTCATCTTTCAATCTACCCTTCCGAATTTCAACTTCCTCTCTTAACCTCCCTAACTCCTGTGGCTGAAGCAACAAAACTTCTGCTTTCCAATCCTCCTCTTTAATTTCCTTCTCCCTTACCAGTTTCTTTACTTTAGTCTCTACCTCACACAAAGTCTGATAGAAGTTCCTATTTTAATTCTTCGTCCTTCTGCACAATTTCTTTCCTATTTCACTTTTGCTTCAAACATCCATTCTGTTGGCTTTTGGCACGTGTCCCCTTCAGGACTGGTTAAAAACAACACTAAATCTGTCACGCGTAATTTATCAAACTTCTTTTCTCAGACTCTCAACATCGGTTGAGCTAGCCATTCTGTCGACACTAAAGTGTTGATGAATTGTCACTATACCACTCGGTAGGTTGCAATGTCCTATGCTCCCGAAGGTTCCCTTCCTAGGCAATATCAGACCACGTCAGTCCTAGTATCTCGCTTATACCACATATGCCAACGGCTATTTTGTCAGTCTCCTGGCTGAAGCTTGCCAATTTGTAGTCGATTTGACTCTCTGTTCAATTGATCGAGACTCACACTGTATTGGTCAATAGCCATGTGACTTTATTTAGTACAAGCAAGAATCAATACATTATAGTATTTAAGCAGTAGTTTACAAAGCACAATTGAGAATTATATTACCCTGTTGTCCTTTGGTTAGAAACCGCAACTGCGTTCCCTGTTCCTTCATTCACGCACTCTCGGTCTCGTTCACCCACCTGGTGCTTTCTTTTCTGTCTTCTACACTAACAAAGTCTCAGATCCCCCCAGTTATACCCAAAAAAACGGAACTGCGGCAAAATACATCCGATCAGGTATTTTCCCCAATACAATCCTTAATTTACCCAATCATTAGGACAACATGTACTTGTCCAGATATGAGAGTGCCATGTGCCCCCCCCCTTATCTCTCCTTATTCTTAGCACGATGTTTCTCTGTCCCTGCAGTTGATGAATCACCCTGTAGGCCTTTAAGGTAATGGGAGTTCTAGCTAGCTTCAGCATTCCTGTATGTCTGAAGGAGTGGGGGTACCGTTGCATTCCTCCCTTAGTTTGCAATAGCACGGCTGTTAGTCATCCTGCAGCTGCAATAAGTTAATTTAAAAACAGTCTATTTGGTGGTACATCAGTTCCAGCTAAAGTCTTGACTATTTAACCCTTTTGAGCCTGGTTCCCCTAAATACCTTCTAAACCTATATTTCCTTATATGTTAGGCATACCTTTTACCTTGTATCACAGTAGTGCATTGTTCAGAGTGGGGAGACATACACGCGGTACAGCAAGAACATAATTGTGCGTTTACAGCTGCCGGAACGCACGATAAATATAATGATACGTCAAGGCCTCAAGGATTAAATAATGCTGAATGAGACTGAACAACCAGAAATGGTTAGTTCCACCCAGAAGGGTAAGCAGCTGCTCTACTGCAGGCTACACTTCTACATATTATCTGGGTTTGAAACACTGGCTTGGAGGAGGTAAAGACAGCCGACATAGCAAGAAGAATTAATGGACAATTACTTATAACAACTAGACACAAGCATTACAGCTAAATGCAATATTTTCAGCAGAAAACAACGTTTACAACAGGTAAACACTGATGATCAAACAGTAATATTCCCATATCATGGTATAAGAGGGATGTACTCACTAATTTTGGGCTTGGGACCATAAGCAGTGACTTGCTCAAAGACTGTTTTCACATAACGAGGATAAGGTGGGAGTGAGTCAGGACCAAACCAAGGTGGGGCTAGACTTAGAAATTATGTCAGTATCTAATTTGCAGATTTTTTTTTTATTATTCCAAACTCCACCCCAACTTCAGAAACTTTCTTTATCTATAATTCTTATGCAGCTTGGAAAGCAATCTAACATTTCCCAAATAAACGGAGTCCTATATCTGTCTTTACCTCAACGCTGCCATAAGAGCAATTTGTGAATTTACAATTGTTTTTAAAAAAAAAATTCCCAGAGTACTCCAAGTCCAAAAAGAAAATCCCTGATCCTTATTTTGTTCCTTGATTGATGCTGTTGTGTGTCGCCAGGTCTGAGCTGGAATAATTCAACTACAGTACACAGTGATTGGAAATAGAAATCGAGAAATTCAATTTGGCTGTAATAAACCTTAAAAAAAATTTTCGGACTATAAACAACATTGGCATGAAACCACCAGCAAAGCTTACTGACAGATTACTACGGCAACATTGATCTTTTTTTCCTTGTTCAAAGCCAGTGTTTTATTGGATCATATACAGCAGTCAATTCTTAATGCAATTACCTGCTGTAATGCACAAACACATTCAGTTACAATGGCACTTTCCTAATGACAACTATAATTATTTTTAGATGTTAGCAGAACAAACAAACATCTAACTATCAATGTAAGCAATTCTAGAACATGCTAAACTTAAATCTGAACCCAAAAGAGGAGGCCATTTCAGCATTATCTTCTCTGGTCTATGAGTGGTTAAACACGAGTACATTGGGCTTTAAGTCCCAAAGGTTAAGTCCCACCAAAATATTCTCATAGTCTCTCATCCATTAGATTAGTCCCTAATATGGGGAGGTTCTAGGCCTTGCACTTGAATATCTCATATTTTTCTTTGATGCATTTTGGGGTAGACATTTTTTTTATTCATTCACGGGATGTGGGCGTCGCTGGCAAGGCCAGCATTTATTGCCCATCCCTAATTGCCCTTGAGAAGGTGGTGGTGAGCCATCTTCTTGAACCGCTGCAGTCCTTGAGGTGAAGGTTCTCCCACAGTGCTAATATAGACATAATATTGAATCATGTGTCTTGTGCTAATATATTAGCAAAATAATATACTGCGTTCTTAACTCTTGTTTACATTAGTTTTGAGTGCCTCGATCATTTCTTCCACCCAAAAATCTTGCTTTCTCTTCTTTTTTCCCCCCCACATAAATCTAATTTAATTTATTCCTGTTGGTTACTGACCTTCTCCCCCTTCTTTCTACTATACCCATTCTGGTGATGCTGCCTCTGTTTATTACTTACTCAGCACCATCTTTTGTGCTAATTTTCCTTCAGGCTGCCATCGTCAAGTCCCTGTCAATCATCATCTTGCTCCCATTTCTTTTAACTCTCATGATATAACCTCTGTTGATAGAATCCACACTAAACTCAAGGCCTGTGGAATTCTCTTTTAAAACTTGACTTATTCAGGTTTTATCCATTTAAAAACTGGGACTTATGGCAAGAGGTTTAGAATATAAAAGTCAAGATGTAATGGTGAATCAAATAAAAATTTAATAACACCACAGTTGGAGTACTGAGTGCAGTTTTGGCTTCCACATGTTGAGGCAATAGAGAGAATACAGTACCGATCCACTGCAATCCTACCTAGAATGAGGAAATACAAAAACAAAGAAAGCCTTGGAAAATTGGGAAGTTTATGTTGGAACAGAGGAGATTACGGAGTGATTTGGTGGAGGTGTTTTAAAATTATGAAGGGATGAGAAAGGGTACATAGAAACAGGCTGTTTCCAGTGGTTAAGCGGCCCAGACCAAGAGGACATAGCTGCAAGATTAAATGCAAGAGGTTTAGGATGGAGAGCACGAGAAACTTTTTTTAAACACAGAGTTGTTAAGTTGTAGGATGCATTACCAGAATTAGTGATTGAAGCAGAGGCCATATCAATATTTAAGAGGATAGGTGGTTGAAGGAAAGAGGGATCAAGGGATACATGAACAGGCACATAGGATTAAGACAACTGGAGGATAAACACCAACGGGGACTGGCTGGGCTGAATGGCCTGTTTCCATGTTGCAATTATATGTCTTCTGTTCTCTTTGAAAAGTATATGAAAACTACAGATGACTCCAGAACACCACACCAGGCTCTGTCTTCCACCACATCATCTCAATTGGAAAACATTTTCCAGAACTTTATCTGCCTACATCAAACCATCGTAATTACACCTCTTTTCTCCCTATAACTTTTCATATTCTCCTCGCCCGTTGATGGTGACTATGCCCCTTACTTGTTTTCCACCCAGCTGAGCAGGCCTCATGCCCCACACATTTGGGGACCAGAGACCTAAGACAAACATTTTTGAAAAAATAGTTAAACTTACTATATATTTTAATCCTCCACTATCCACAAATATTCATTTTCTTCTGCAAATTAATAATGTACCACTACTACCATCATTATATGCAGCTGTGTGACGCATCCTACCTCATCATAGTTGGAAATATGTGTAGACACAGAAGGATACACTGATATACGTGGAGAGTACTTTCCTCAGGCCATTTTGCACCAATAGGATTGGGACTGGCTCTGATGGGAACTGCAGTGGATGTTTGTGAAGAATGTAGTTCACCCATGAGCCTACGTTAACTTGTAAGAAATTTTGACTAATTCAAAACTTGACGTCAAATAGGCAGTCTTGAAGTTGATAGTGCTGTTGGAGAGATCATGTTGCATGTTGACATCGTGCATTTAAAAACAAATCCTGGATTATGGTCTGAGGAGTTGCATGTAGTTGCTTTTTAAAAAAAAAGTTGATCATTGGAGCCATGAGGTAATTATGTAGTAATAAAAGGAGAAGCTGGCTATAATGGGACAGACAAGAATGGAGCCAGGAGAGAATGATGCCATGATGATGGACCGCAGGGCAGAGTTGGAAGAGAAGAATGGGGTGGTCAGCAGTATGGTGCAGAGAAGACGATGAGGGACTGTGAGCCACAGAGTAATAACACAGGTGTTACTTTGATCAGAGTGGTTTCAGTGCTGTGAACAAATTGGAAATCAAATTAGAGAAGGGAGTGCAGAGAGAAATTGGGGGGCAACAACTGGTTGAATGACTTGGAGAGAAAGGACAAGTTGGATATATAGGATAATATTTGAAAGAGTAGAAGGGCTAAGGGGAGACCTTTTTTTTGAAGGAAATGGTGATGCAGTATTGAAAGGGGCGAAGACAGTACCACAGAATAGGGAGAGGATGACAATGTCGGCGAAAGGACTAAGTGGGAGCTGTGTCATCTGGAACTCAGTCTGAAGAGAGATAAGATAAGAGAGGGAAGAGGTAGTAAGCTTTGTGGAGCAAATGAATTTGAGTAGGTGAGTGATGGAGAAAGTAAAGGGAAAGAGTGGGGACTGAATTGGAAGAAGAGCGTGGAGTTCCAAGAGTGGGATGGAGGAGGCATAGAATGTTATGGAGTTGAAAGGGGAAATTGACACATATATGGAGATGATTATAATAAGCAACTATTACTTCTGATCCTCTGCACTGGAACTGGAGTCAGATGCATTTGGAAGGGACAGTTATGCATCTGGAATTTAAGTGGATTATTTTATAAACAACATTCTGCATGTGTATTAGCGACTTTAAAGGTTATCATTCGTGTCCTGTTTAAGTTAATTTATGCATAGTGCTTTTTCAATTACTTTTACTGTTCTTGGAGATTGTGTGGAAGGAGAAAATGTAATTTAAATATACTAGACATTTGGGACTCTGGGGTAGATGTTCTGCCCTCTGAAATGATTTTCAAGAACTTTGCAATCTAATGCTTTAACTAAGTTAGTTATTCTTTGTAGCAGTAACCTTGATGATGCCCTTTCAACTATTAAGTATTCAAATCCAAATTAATTATTTTTGACATTTCTACAGGGTTTGAAGTTTGCAGCTTTTACTTGTTTTAAACCTTTCAAGTTCTATGTCCAGAGCTTTGCTTTGGATGTTGGTCATGTCATGGATATTCCAAACAAGTCTTATTTGCAAAACAGACATCCAGGAAAAAATCTAGCCTGAAGAAATGTGGATGCCATTGTTTTATTTTGACACCAACATGATGTCACACTTAAGTACATTTGTTAGCATATATTGTCCAACGTAAAGTGTTACTTTAAAGTATTGGATTTGCATAAAGGTAACGAACATGATTCAGTGTTCTAACTTACCACCAGCAGTAAGTTCGGTGCTCTTCATTGGAAACTACAGCCTTCTTCTTTGGGTGCTAAGTGAGGATAATTTCCAACATATAACTGGCTTTACTGTCTGCAAGCTGAAAACCTATCCCCCAAATTTGTCTTTCAAAACGTTACATTGATTGCATTAAACTTCTTTATGACCTTTCCTTTCCACATCCAATGCCAGAGCAGTTACATCAGGAATATTATGCTGAACCCTTCTGCTGTTTTCTTTATTAGCCTTGCTGTGTTGAGTGCAATCGTATCTCATCAGTCTTACTGTGAGCTTGATTATGCTCATGACAAGACTTGGCTACAAATACTGCATTTTTATTTTTAAAACAAACTCATAGACTATCACAGATTTGGGGGAGAAAAAGTCTCTCTGAAGTGGTATGGCCATCGAATAAAATACATATTCTGTATGTTTAAATAATAGCAGAAGAGCAGCTGTGCCTAGTTCGACCCATCAATAGCATCTTAGTGACATTTTTTTGATCAGAGGTGCAGAACTTCACCACATTTGAGGTTCTGAACCAAGTTACAGGTAGAATTTTTGTTTGTCTGATAAAGTGCACATACACTCCCCTTACCCAAGTCCAGAGAGCTTAGTTGGAGGTTGGCAGAGCCAAGGTTTAGGGGCACTAAATGTGCACAGGTGTGCTCGACCAAAGTCATTGTTGATACCCTCATACACTCACGACTACACCAACGCCCCCCCCCCCCCCCCGCCCAACCTAGAGCAGCTTTCAAGAATTCGGCTTGCATATAGCCCATGCCTGCTGCCCTGTCATGCAATGTAGAGTCCACTTCCACCCATTGAACTAGTTAATTAAGACCTATTTGTACAGCATGCTGCACTAGTTGTTTCTGATCTCCTTGCACATGGGTCCTTGATATGGCCTTTTGGGTCAGCGTAATGCTTTTTCCAGATCCAAGGATGCCTTTATTGATTTTTTTTTGGAGAGCAACGTACTTGTGCCTCATTAGCACTAGCCCAGAGAATGCCTTTTGATCCTCACTGACGACAAACTTCAGCCAATAGAAAAATGATTTTTGTGGATTGATTTAATGCAATCACTGATCCCGTTTCAGGTTCCGGCCTCAGTGCCCTTGAAACTTGTCAGCAGTGGATAAGAATAGACAATTTTCCCTCAGAAATTCATATATTTACAGAATGTAACATCTGAAAACCTTATATAAAGGTGCATTTTATTCATATAATATGCTTCTTTAAATTAAATTTAAAATGTTATGGCAAAGCTTTGAGATCTCGCTCTCTTGCATATACACCAAAGGATTAATAACACACTTTGATTGGAGGATATTAAAAAAAAATCATTCTCACCATTGTTTGGCAACTGCTAATTATTTGCTAAACAGAACATTAATTTGATAGCTCCAGGGAATTCCAGTTGAACTGCACTCAAGCTATCAGTTTTAAGTTATCAGTTCCAACACTGGTATGATGTGGAGATGCCGGTGATTGACTGGGGGGGACAAATGTAAGGACTTTTACAACACCAGGTTATAGTCCAACAGTTTTATTTTAAATCACAAGCTTTCGGAGCTTTCCTCCTTCGTCAGGTGAGTGAAGGGATTCTAAAAACGCATAGCATATATAAGTCAGAGAACAATGCCCGGTGATTACAGATAATCTTTCCAACTGCCCCCTATAACACCTCGGCTGGGAGACGATCACAGCAATCAAAGGTGTCGTTGGTGTTCAGACAGGTTAGCCACGGAAAACATTACATCCCAGTATACTGAATACACAATGGGTCAGGTCACAAAGACAGAGAGAGAAAGAGACCCGAAAGGCAGAGAGAGAGAGAGAGAATGTCCAGTTGTATTAAAAACAGATAACTTTTTTTCGCTGGTGGGGTTACATGTAGCGTGACATGAACCCAAGATCCCGGTTGAGGCCGTCCTCATGGGTACGGAACTTGGCTATCAATTTCTGCTCGACGATTTTGCGTTGTCGTGTGTCTCGAAGGCCACCTTGGAGAACGCTTACCTGAAGATCGGAGGCTGAATGTCCTTGACTGCTGAAGTGTTCCCCGACTGGGAGGGAACCCTCCTGTCTGGCGATTGTTGTCGGTGTCCGTTCATCCGTTGTTGCAGTGTCTGCATGGTCTCGCCGATGTACCATGCTCTGGGGCATCCTTTCCTGCAACGTATGAGGTAGACAACGTTGGCCGAGTCACAGGAGTATGAACCATGTACCTGGTGGGTGGTGTCCTCTCGTGTGATGGTGGTATCTGTTTCGATGATCTGGCATGTCTTGCAGAGTTTGCCGTGGCAGGGTTGTGTGGTGTCGTGGACGCTGTTCTCCTGAAAGCTGGGTAATTTGCTGCGAACGATGGTCTGTTTGAGGTTAGGTGGCTGTTTGAAGGCGAGAAGAACCATAGATATTTGCAGCACAGAAGGCGGCCATTTGGCCCATGTCGGTGGTGACACTTTGCTAGAGCAATTCAAAACTAATCCCACTACTTTGGTCTCTCCCCACTGCCCTATTAATCCAAAGCTAAACTATCACTCCTCTCTCCCCATACCCCTATATGTTTCATAGGGACACATGGAGAGTTTCTGTCTTAATATTAATCCTATACAATAAACATTTAAAAATAATTTTAAATAAAACATTATGAACATTTGTTCTATTTTCCCTTTTGTCTGTTCTCATGTTTTAGATTTTAGCTTTTAGTTCTGTGGAATGTACTCCATTATGTCTAACTATTTTTGGTAAAATGTTATATTTATCTTTCCCATTTCTCAGTCTGAGCATCCATTTTGAAGGTGAGATCCACATAGAAGCAGTTGACTCGAAACTGTTTTCTAAAGTTTTTTTCTGTCAGCCGAGGCCTAAAGATCTAAAAATTAACGTGATTGTGCAATAGATGTGACCAAGTCAGATTTTGGTATTGCATGAAACTAAGCCTACCACTGCTGGAAAAGTTGTCTTGCCTTGCGGTCCTGGTAGTCTGATCATGCCAGGGTTAGGTATTTATTGACTACTGTGAAGAGTTTCTATTTCAATAAGTGTAGTGCATTCTGAATAAGAGTGAGTTTTTAGTTTTGTTTCTAAAGTTATGCTAATTCAGAATTTAATGTGCACTTTGCAATAAGTCGTTCTTTTTTTTAAGGTTAAGTTATGCAAAATGGGAGGACTTCCTGCCTGTGGTTTCAGGCAGAATTTCATCATTGTCACTTGGAGGTCAGATATTTAACAGGGCAGAAATTGCTCGGAGTGGCAGACCAACACTGCTTGCCGCTCCATAGATTTATATTAACCCACTAACTTACCGCTGTCTTTTCAGCGACCATTTCCTCTTATAGGAAGCAGAGAAGAGCTCAGCGTCAGTTCAGGCAAAGCTAGGACACTGGTAGAAGGGAGAGGAGCGATCTCTCCCCTCGACCAATCAGATCTCAGTATTTTTGACAAGCTGCGTTCACTGTCTCCGCAGGCTTGAATTGTTCAACTAGGAAGTGAAATTTACAGCATTACAATCAATGTAAAAACAGTTATAGTCAGTGAAAAAAGAGGGTAAGAAATAATTGAGGGGAAAAGAAAAAAACATTTTTAATTTAAATTTTTTTTTTAATGACCAAACTATTAAAATAAGGAGTAATGAGACTCCACATTTTTAAAAGTTAATGACTGCCAAAGAACTAAAAATTAAGACTTACCGCGCTGTAAAAACTTAGTTTAGACCTGTATTTTTAAGCCTACTTGTTTTGTGGCGTAATTAGTTTTTTTTTATTCGTTCATGGGATGTGGGCCTCGCTGGCGAGACCAGCATTTATTGCCCATCCCTAATTGCCCTTGAGAAGGTGGTGGTGAGCCGCCGCCTTGAACCGCTGCAGTCCGTGTGGTGAAGGTTCTCCCACAGTGCTGTTAGGAAGGGAGTTCCAGGATTTTGACCCAGCGACGATGAAGGAACGGCGATATATTTCCAAGTCGGGATGGTGTGTGACTTGGAGGGGAACGTGCAGGTGGTGTTGTTCCCATGTGCCTGCCGCTCTTGTTCTTCTAGGTGGTAGAGGTCGCGGGTGTGGGAGGTGCTGTCGAAGAAGCCTTGGTGAATTGCTGCAGTGCATTCTGTGGATGGTATACAGTGCGCCGGTGGTGAAGGGAGTGAATGTTTAGGATGGTGGATGGCGTACCAATCAAGCGGTTGCTTTGCCCTGGATGGTGTCGAGCTTCTTGAGTACTGTTGGAGCTGCACTCATCCAGGCAAGTGGAGAGTATTCCATCACACTCCTGACTTGTGCCTTGTAGATGATGGAAAGGCTTTGGGGAGTCAGGAGGTGAGTCACTCGCCGCAGAATACCCAGCCTCTGACCTGCTCTTGTAGCCACAGTATTTATGTGGCTGGTCCAGTTAAGTTTCTGGTCAATGGTGACCCCCAGAATTTTGATAGTGGGGGATTTGACGATGGTAATGCTGTTGAATGTCAAGGGGAGGTGGTTAGACACTCTCTTGTTGGAGATAGTCATTGCCTGGCACTTGTCTGGTGCGAATGTTACTTGCCACTTATCAGGCCAAGCCTGGATGTTGTCCAGGTCTTGCTGCACGCGGGCACGGACTGCTTCATTATCTGAGGGGTTGCGAATGGAACTGAACACTGTGCATTCATCAGCGAACATTCCCATTTCTGACCTTATGATGGAGGGAAGGTCATTAATGAAGCAGCTGAGGATGGTTGGGCCTAGGACACTGCCCTGAGGAACTCCTGCAGCAATGTCCTGGGGCTGAGATGATTGGCCTCCAACAATCATTACCATCTTCCTTTGTGCAAGGATGACTCCAGCCACTGGGGAGTTTTTCCCCCTGATTCCCATTGACTTCAATTTTACCAGGGCTCCTTGGTGCCACACTCGGTCAAATGCTGCCTTGATGTCAAGGGCAGACACTCTCACCTCGCCTCTGGAATTCAGCTCTTTTGTCCATGTTTGGACCAAGGCTGTAATGAGGTCTGGAGCCGAGTGGTCCTTGCGGAACCCAAACTGAGCATCGGTGAGCAGGTTATTGGTGAGTAAGTGCCGCTTGATAGCACTGTCGACGACACCTTCCATCACTTTGCTGATGATTGAGAGTAAACTGATAGGGCAGTTACTTTCCAGCTGGGTAGATAAGCAAGTTTGCACTTTTTCAATGATTTCTCTGATTGCAGCGTGCGATGGCTCTTTAATTCGAAGCTGTCATATCCCAGCGAACCTGTTGGAGCAAGTTCCGGATTTCCACGTTTCACTGCGCATATCCGGACGTTAGAACTAGCTCCTCCATTTCGCCACTAACAGAGAGCGCTGTTGAGCTCCTCTGTTGTTTCACAGGCGATTTCTGCCCCAACTTTTCATTTTTCCGGTGAATGAATATTACAAATGAATTCAATAAAACATTTTTATACCAGCAACTGTCTTATAGGGATCTTGAATAATGGTTGGGGTTGAAAAGAAAAACCCTGGTTTTGAAAAAGCTAATGCATAACAGTATCAATGTTCTCTGGACTGACTAATAAATTCAGTTTTTACAATTAATTTAATCTTGTTCTTTTGACCTGACTAGCTTCCACATGTAGTTCAGGGCAATGAGTGGCTCAAAAATGGTACAAAAGCATGTGCCCTTTCTTGAGGCAATGCCATTTGCATGTAGGAATCAGTGCAGAATATTCCTCTTAGAAATTCATATAATTTACATTTATATGAAATAAAATAGCATGGAAAATTCCACTGAGTTTTTTTCGTATTTCTGTGCCTTGATGAATATTGATGGGTACTTGCATTTGTAAAGCTTTTAAAAGATGAAAAGATACTTTTGTTGATGGATCGAAGGAGATTTGTGAGTTTGGTATAACAAAGCCAGTGTATTCAACTTTCAGACTTTGTTTCTGTGCTCTAACAATGTTGTACGGTTCTGTTTGCAATGGTGATTAGTGGGAGAAGGGATATTGTAGTTGGAAGTATGTTGATATCTCAAGGGATGACTGAGAGATCAGAGTATAGAGTCCGATTTGCAAAACTAGGCTTGTGGTGAAATTAAGGTTTAGACAGTGAAATTGGGAGAACGAGAGCTTTCCCTCCCGAGGGAGCCTCTGCTTGGCATCTCTCAGTCCACAAGGCTCAAGTTGGAAACTAAGTGGAACAAAGGTGTTCCACTTGTTTTGTAATTTTATAAATAGTTGACCAAGAGTGTGTTACTTTGTGGTAAATATTGCCAAACATCTCAAACCAGAATAAAATTAGCACATTTGAAGCAGATTGCATATAATCTACTGGAGGACAGAAGTAAAAATGAGAACAAAATACCCATTGCATTAAACTATTCAAAATTCCAGTTATTTCAATTTTCTCTTACTCCAGTAATAACTATTGATTGTACTCCAACTGAAAACATAAAAAGGACTATATGCATTCCAAAACATTCTTCAGACTTTAGATTGTAGCTGTAACTTGATGTATTAATAATTATAAATTGTTCCGGTGTTCAGCCGGCTTGTGAAGATACTTTGGCTTACTTGAGATGGGGAGATTAATGAATATTGATCAGCCCCTCAAGGAACAACTGCAAGATTTGCTTACTATGAACTAAAGTCAAGAAATTTTGCAACCACAGTGAAAGAACCTGCAAATGTAAACGTTCCAACTTACTTGCAGAAAACGGGTGATGCATCATGTTCAACCAAACAAGTCAATTACTTATCTCTTTATGTTATCCGCTATTTTAAAAGACCTATGGCAAAAACTAAAAGGGCGTAATTGATCAAATTCAAAGCTGCCTTACTTTTGTGATGTTTCATTTCCATTTTTGAAACATTCATGTAGCAGTTGTTCGCAAATGCTTATCAAAGCTGCATCTCTTGTAAAACTCAATGCATGCAAAATTGGTTAATTTCATATGCAGTACTAGACAAATGCAAGCTCTGAAACAATCTGGTTCTTCATTCCAAATATATAATCAGCCTACGTGTCTGAAAAATGTACCCTGGTATCAATACAATGAATGGAATGGTTCAATGATACTAATGAATATGTTAAAGGGATGGTTTAATGATATTGGTGTAAAATGTGGAATGGAGATATATCACATTAGATAAATAATACTGGGGTGAATCCCAGACATTACGAAAAGCAAACAGCTGTGCAATAGTCACCACCTCCTGTGCTCTCAATCCCATTCCGACTAAATTCCATTCCTGGTCCTCATGCCAGTTGACATTGTAAGTGGTGCCCTTCCCTTAGTTACTGTCCCCCTCCCATTCACCCACTTTGTCCTTGCAAACTACCGCTTATCTCAAACATCCCTTGTCCTTGAACGTTTTCTCGCCTCCCAAATCTGTGCCCATCTGTCCCGCAACTCCATGTTTGAATTCTCCAATCAGGTTTCTGCCCCTGCTGCAGAACTGAAATGGTCCTAATTAAAGTACAAATTACATCCACTGTGACTGCAATGCACAATCTCTGCTCATCCTTCTTCACCTCTCTGCAGCCTTTGACATGACTGGCCACACCATCTTTCTTCAGTGCCCCTCCTCCATTGTACAGCTGAATGGCATTGCCCTTGCTTGGTTCCAATCTTACCATTCCAATCATAGCCAGAGAATCTCCAGCAATGGCTTTTGTTCCCGCTCCTGCAACGTTATCTCTAAGTTCCCCAAGGATCTAAACTTGGCCCCCTCTTCTTCCCCATCTACATAATGACCCTTGATGACATCATCCAGAAGACATGGGGCTCGATATTAGCACCCGCTATCGGGTGCGTTCCTGGTGGGGGGGGGCTCCGAAAATTGGGGAATCCCGGAGCGGGTCAGGAGCCCGGCTCCAACCCGCCCACTTCCGGGTTCCCCACAGACGCGCTGGCGTGCGCGCGCAGCCCCCGCATGTGGGACTCCCGCAGGCAATTAAAGCCGGGTGCCTCGCCGGCCACGCCATCCACCTCTGACACGTGGAGCTCCACAACAGAGTGCTGTGACACATCCACCTGCACGGCAGGAGGGAGGGCAAAGGCAGAGAGAGATGCGTCGCAGAGGGCACTACCCTCGCCACAGGGTCCACAGACCGAGGCTCAGCTTCCTGGACCTCTCTGAGCAGCAGTGCACACGGAGGCTCAGAGTCACTCGACATGTAGTCGTGGACATCTGCAGCCTCCTTCATGCTGAGCTGCCCCCGGCTGGCCCGGGCACCATCTTCTTACCTGTCGCTGTCAAAGTCACCACTGCCCTCAACAACTTCTCCTCTGCATCCTTCCAGGGTGCCACCGGGGACATCGCCGACGTCTCTGTCGTCTGCACAAAAGAGCCCTGCAAATACACCTACACCCACTCTGCATTGACACAATGGGTGGCATCAGGTGTGGATCTTCATGGTGATCCTCAGGAAAGGGCATTATTGCACGAACCAGATAAGATTCACAAAGACGTGGCAGTAGTGGTGCCAATATAATATGTGATGTGAGTTGATCAGAAATTAAATATAAGTAAAAACCATAACAAACCCTCAAACACCCTTGTGCATCCCCTTCATGCTCACGACACGTTTGCCTTACGCTTCCTACCACACATATGTGATGCATGCCCTGTGGCTGCAGCACAGGTAGTGGCAGGTTGAGTGAGGCTGACCGTGAAAGAGATGCATGCGAGAGTGAGTATGAGATAGAGCCATGAGATTGTATGAGGATTAGGTTGAGTGGTAGTGGCAGGATGAGTACTGGCAAGGTGAGTAAGTGCAGGTAAGATGAGGATGAGCTTTGAGTGGGTGTGAGGAGTGATGTGACAGAGTAGTGTTGGCAGTGCAGAAGGAGGTGTGGGGTGGGGGCGGTGATGTGGCAGACGGAGTGTAGGGGAATGAGTAAGTGTACTCACTTTGGCTGACCTACTTAGGACATTCAAGTGCCTCCTGCACTGTATGCAGGTGCACGATATGTTGGTGGTGCAGGTGACCTCCTCTGCCACCTCGAGCCAGGCCTTCTTGGTGGCAGAGGCAGGCCGCTTCCTCCCGTCCGCCGGGGGGAAGATCTCTGTCCTCCCCCTCCTCCTCACCCCATCCAATGATACCTGGAGTGAGGCATCATTAAACCTGGGAGCAGCCTTCCCCTTGGGCTGTTCCATGCTGTGCTTTTTCCCATTTCTTGCAGCATCAGTCAGTGGAGGACTGCCCCTTTAAATAGAGCTCCTCCAGCTGACAGACCTTACTGCGCATGCGCAGTCAGCCCGATGCGCAGCTCAGCAGCGGGGAACCCAGAAGACCAGGTAAGTGGATCCAATTAGGCTGCGATTGCGCACGGGGCAAACTGATTTCACCGGGCGCATTACCCACGCGCCCAATAGACCCCGCAGCCCTGGTAATATCGAGCCCATGGTGTCAGGTTTCACATGTACACTGACGACACCCATCTCTACCTGTCCACTACCTCTCCCGACCCCTCCACTTCCTCTGTGTTGTTGACCTGCTTATTCAACATCCAGTCCTGGATGAGTTGTAATTTCCTCCAGTTAAACATTAGGAAGGCCGAAGTCATCATATTGCGCTTTCGCCACAAACTCTGTACCCTTACCACTGATTCCATCCCCCTCCATGGCAACTATCTCAGGTTGAAGCTGGCTGTTTGTGACCTCGGCATCCTATTTGACCTCGAGCTGAGCTTCTGACCCCATATTATCTCCATTACAACTCTGTCGACTTCCACCTCTGACGTTTCCCATCTCTACTTGCCTCAGCCCATCTGCTGCCGAAACCGTCATCAATGCCTTTGTCATCTCCAAACTCGACTATTCCAATGCTCTCCTGGCCGACCTCCCATCTTCCACCCTCCATAAATTTAATCTCATCCAAAACTCTGCTGCTCATATCCCAACCCGCATAAGTTCATGCGTCACCCCTGTGCTCACATTGGGTCTACATTGGGTCCTGGGCCCCCAACAACTCTGACTTAACATTCTCATCAGCTCATTCAAATCCCTCCATGGCCTTGCCCCTCCCTATCTCTGTAACCTCCTCCAGCCCTACAACTCTCCCAGAATTTGGCATTCCTCCAGCTCTGGCCTCTTCTGAATTCCCCATTCCCTTCACCCTACCATTGGCAGCAGTGCTTTTATCTGTCTAGGCTGCAAGCTCTGGAATTGCTTCCCTAAACCTCTCTTCCTCTCTACCTCTCTCTCTTTTAAGACTCTCCTTAAAACCTATCTCTTTCACAAAGCTTTTAGTCACCACTCGTAATATCTCCTCCTTTTGGTTCGGTGTCAGTTTTTCTTTGATTACTCTTCTGTGAAGTGCTGTGGGAGATTTTTGTATGTAAGAGACTACATAAATGCAAGCTGTTGTTGGATGTACAAGTTAAAATACCAGACCAGTGTATACTTTGCACCAACAAAATCATGCAGCAGGCACTAACAAAGAGGGGATTTAAAAAAAATTTTTGTTGGCACAAGTTAACACTTTATTGCCTAATGAAAGCTTGCTATTAGAGGTGAGTTGATGACTTTAGTTTCTGGCCACTGATGGACCATAATCCAGTTCACTAGAATTAATACCACCATGTTTTAATAATGATTGCATAATATAACTTTTTGACTGAGAGAGTGTCTTGCTTGCTATCTGTAGATTTCTGTTAATATGTAAAGTACATGAATTGGGGTTCCAGTTTATTCAGTATGTAAGGCTTAAAATACTATTGGTACAAGAATTAAACTAAGTAAAAGAAGATAGTTTTTCAATCAAGCAGCTTAAACAAATTATAGTTTGTTTCCCTGTCTTCACGACAAAACAAGCACAATGCACACAGTTCTAGACTAACTTAACTTAGTGTCCCTCCAAGACCTTCTGTCGCCTTCTTTTCCCATGGAATGCTTATATTTAAAAGCTATTTTTCTTCAGTACTTTTCTTGGTGTACACATTCAGTAATTTACCATTTTTTCCCAATGTGTTATTGCCATATTTAACCATTTGAAGCATAAGATAACATTTGAAATTCAAAAAATTGTCTATGTTTGTGTAATTCTGCTTCGTTACCAACGCCGAGAATAGGCTGGATGGAAAACCTGCATATATTTCAAAAGCTGCAAATGATCAGTACTCAGTTTAACAATGAGGGGGTTTACTAGGTGCCTGAAGCATCAAGTCTTAATTATTAATGGGAAATTTTCTGCATTACAACTTTTTAATTTGACTGTTATTAACTTGACTTATTTTTTAAAAAAAGACTGACCCAATCCATGAGAGTGGTTCAAAGTCAGTTTGTACCTTCTCAGGAAGTATTATATTAATGTAGTGACATTGTGTGTTTGAGGTAACCCATTAAAAATAATGTGTGAGCATCATACATTTTTAACTGCATTATTAAATATTTAAAGCTTAAATGCAGACAAATTCTGATTATTCATCTAAAAAGTTTATTGACCTCTGAATTTGTAGTTTTTACTGTAAATTTATGAAGTAGCTTGGTGCAGTAAAGAATAAAAGCTATTGGCAGTTTAACCCTTTCCAGGAATGAGATTTTGGTGTGGATCCACCATACATAATTAATCTTTAATGCAGTTCAGATGAGTTGAAGCTAAATTCTAATTGGGATTTCCTGAATTGAATGAGATCTCCAAAGCTGCTGCTTTCACTGCTATTTGTTCAGAGTGGCCTCTTGTCCCAAGAGCTAAAAGATGGCCTGAATCTTTCCACCCCTTCTGTTCTTCCTAGTGCCATCCTCACAAAAAAAAATGATCCAAACACCATGGAATGAGCTACATGGAAATTACTGATCCTTATCCAGACCACTTGAAGGGAAATCCTACATTCTGTTTAGCTAGATCTTCACACTCGGGCAGGCAAACCAATGCTGAAGCATTGGGTATGGAAAGTAACAACTGCACACAGCTGTGTGAAACTTGCTAAGCCCAAAGAATTGAACAAACATTTGTAAAGTCTTTGTAAATACTGCAGATCTCTGGGATGGATCAAGATATCTAAAACAAACATGGCTGTGTGAGGATGTGGTTTTTCATATTCTCAAAGGAAAAATGAATGTAATGCTTCAAGTATTTCCCAGCCAAAATAACCCAGGAATGGAATACACACAATCATTTCAAGGGTCATTTTGATTTACATCACAAACCATGGGTAATACCAATGTAAAGGGAAACTTTGGAGAGTTTTTTTTAACCACACCCTTCCTTATTCAGATTTGCTACTTGGGGTATATTCCTGATTCGTTTTATTTACGACACTTATAAAGCTGCATTTTGCTGCAAAAGGGGAAAGTGCCATCAGTTGCCTCAGCTATATTTGGAATTTCACAATTGTTTGTAAGCCTAACCATAAAGCCATACGTGTTTTTCCCATTTTGTAATTCCTAAGAGTAACTAGCAACATATTAATGCTCCATTTGTTTTGTCTTGTAGAGCACGTTTGTTCAATTCTGTCTTCCATGCTACGGAACTTGAAGGGTCAGCAGCGAACTCGGCTACTTAACAAATTCACTGAAAACGACTGTGAAAAGGTAATCCTGTCTTTCTTTTCATACTAGGTTATTTACTGGTTAATAGCTGGATGAAATATACACCAATTCTGCCTGTATCCAACTTTTAGGCTTGTGATTGTGCATTGTTTTGTCCTGATTAAATGTGAGTTAACTTCATGATCGGTTATAGACTGTAACTCTGGATATATTTGCTTCAAGTCCACGCCAAACTGCATTGAATAGCAAATGCGCGCGGACCCAGGAGTCTGGAGAGGGTAATGGTATCAAGCTACTGTCCCTCCTGCGGGGCATGAGGGGGGAACTGTACAAGCTAATATATTTTTGTTGTGTATTATGTGCTGGGTAAAATTGATGCTTCTAATACTGAACAAACTAGTGTGTTGACTGTATATATGTACTGTAAACTGGATAAATCATGCACCTGCTACAGTTATATAACAAGCTGCTGGGATATATAATCACTGCTGTCTACCTCGCGCAATAAGAAACCCTGAAAATTCTTCCCATCTTTCTCATAATTTTGCTCAGTATTTTTCAAGAGTAAGTGGGTAGGAAGTCAACTGAGATGTGGGTGGCAAACAGAAGGCCGGGATGCAATGAGTTATGGGAAAGTGAGGCTGCATAGGCACTCTGAGAAACTTAGCTTGCAATAATTTTTATTTTTTGATGCAATTTACTGGCATTTTTTTTATAAAACCCAATGTACTGGGCTGTTCAGTAATATAATGCAAATAACAGAAAACATAAAGGGCTAGGGAGGTCTGGCTACAATTTCTCAACATTTGTGTACTCAATAGAGTTTACTCAACAGAGTTTACGCCAATGTGTAATGGGTGTCCAACGTCGCTGGGGAATTGAAGTATACAAAAGTTAATTTAAAAAGCGTCGTAATAAATTTCTAAGGGTGTTCACTTAAATCACACTAGCTCAAATACAAAATGTGAATGCTTGACTAATTGTACTGCTGGCTGATTCTTCAGACATACCAGAATCACAGTATCTCAGTTTTTCAGTGGTTCTACCTTAAAGAAGATCATAGAATCTTACCGCACAGAAAGAGGCCACTTAACCCATCTTGCCTGTGCTGGCTCTTTGAAAGAGCTATCCATTTAGTTCCATTCCCCTGCTCTTTCCCTATAGCACTGCAAATTTTTCCTTTTCAATTCTATGTCCAATTCCCTTTTGAAAGTTAGTATTGAATATGCTTCCATAACCCTTTCAGGCGTTGCATTTCAGATCATCATAACTCGCTGCGTTAAAAAAAAATTCTCAACTGGCGAAAGAACCAGATGGGAGTTATCTTAAACCTGTGTCCTCTGGTTATGACCCTCCTGCCACTGGATTTAACACCTCTATTAAATCTCCCCTTAACCTGTGCTTTAGAGTCATAGAGTTATACGGCACGGATAGAGGCCCTTCGGCCCATCGTGTCCGCGCCGGCCATCAAGCCCTGTCTACTCTAATCCCATATTCCAGCATTTGGTCCGTAGCCTTGTATGCTATGGCATTTCAAGTGCTCATCCAAATGCTTCTTGAATGTTGTGAGGGTTCCTGCCTCCACAACCCTTTCAGGCAGTGAGTTCCAGACTCCAACCACCCTCTGGGTGAAAAAGTTCTTTCTCAAATCCCCTCTAAACCTCCCGCCTTTTACCTTGAATCTATGTCCCCTTGTTATAGAACCCTCAACGAAGGGAAAAAGCTCCTTAGTATCCATCCTATCTGTGCCCCTCATAATTTTGTACACCTCAATCATGTCCCCCCTCAGCCTCCTCTGCTCCAAGGAAAACAAACCCAATCTTCCCAGTCTCTCTTCATAGCTGAAGCGCTCCAGCCCTGGTAACATCCTGGTGAATCTCCTCTGCACCCTCTCCAAAGCGATCACATCCTTCCTGTAGTGTGGCGACCAGAACTGCACACAGTACTCCAGCTGTGGCCTAACCAGTGTTTTATACAGCTCCATCATAACCTCCTTGCTCTTATATTCTATGCCTCGGCTAATAAAGGCAAGTATCCCATATGCCTTCTTTACCACCTTATCTACCTGTTCCGCCGCCTTCAGGGATCTGTGAACTTGCACACCAAGATCCCTCTGACCCTCTGTCTTGCCTAGGGTCCTCCCATTCATTGTGTATTCCCTTGCCTTGTTAGTCCCTCCAAAGTGCATCACCTCGCACTTTTCCGGGTTAAATTCCATTTGCCACTGTTCCACCCATCTGACCAACCCATCTATATCGTCCTGCAGACTGAGGCTATCCTCCTCGCTATTTACCACCCTACCAATTTTTGTATCATCAGCGAACTTACTGATCATACCTTTTACATTCATATCCAAGTCATTAATGTAGACCACAAACAGCAAGGGACCCAGCACCGATCCCTGTGGTACCCCACTGGCCACAGGCTTCCAGTCACAAAAACAACCTTCGACCATCACCCTCTGCCTTCTGCCACTAAGCCAGTTTTGTATCCAACGTGCCAAGGCACCCTGGATTCCATGGGCTCTTACCTTCTTGACCAGTCTCCTGTGTGAGACTTTATCGAAGGCCTTACTGAAATCCATGTATACCACATCCACTGCGTTACCCTCATCCACACGCCTCGTCACCCCCTCAAAAAATTCAATCAATTAGGGAGAACAATTCCAGCTTCACTAGTCTCTCCACTTAACTAAAGTCCCTTATCCATGGTATTATTCTAGTAAATTTCCAATTTTAAAGATTTAAAAGAGCCAACAGGATGGGCTGAATGGCCTCCTGTATTCTGTGATCTGGGCCTGCCCAATGTGGTGGTCCTGGCCTAATAACTCCTTAGAACATAGAGATTAAACTGCAGTAGTCCAAGGTGGTGGGGGGGGGAGAGCAGCAAAGTGGAATAAGTGAGGAGAGGAGAGAGCAGCCCATGGGGAAGGGGTGGGGAGAAAAAGAGAGCGGCCCAGTATCTGGGGAGGGTAGGAGAGAGTAGCACGGGGACTGGGGGAGGGGAGAGTGGGGAAGCACAACTCAGGGATTTGAGATGAGAGACGAGAGCCAGTCAAGAATTGGGAGGGAGGGACAGCAGCTTTTTGCACCATTTTAGTCCCACTGCCCCAATTTCCCTTCAGGCCACCCACCTTTCCCGCCTGCCCCCTCCCCCCTTCCCTTCCGCCCCCTCCTTCCCCTCATCTTCTTTCCCCATCACACCCCTCCATCTGTCTACCCTCCTTCCTCTCCACCACTATACCTTCCCCATCCTCCATGCCTGCACCTTCCCTTCCTCACCTGCTCTGCTCATTCCTTCCCTTCCTCACCTGCTCTGCTCATTCCTTCCCTCTCCCACTCCCCCCTACCCACTTTTATGTACCCTCTCTGCAGTTCTACTCCCCTTTCCTCTTTTGCCTCTGCACCCCCCACCCAATTCATCTCACCCCTCCCTCTGTCGGTTCTCCCCTTCTCTTTTCCCCCCCCCCCCCCAACCCCCTTTTATGGTCTGATAGGGCAGAGTAGCTAGAAACAGACTATTTCTAGTGATTGAGCAATCTAGAATAAGGGGACATAGATACAGGGTGAAATGTAAGAGATTTAAGACGGCGAGCAGGAGAAACTTCATTAGAGAGGATTGTGAGGCTGTGGAATGCACTAACCAGTGATTGAAGCAGAGATCATGTCAACATTTAAGAATAGATTAGATAGGTATTTGAAGAAAAAGAAAATAAATAATATGGGAATAGAGCGGGTACATGAGATTAAGATTATTGCTCATGTGGTGGATAAATACCAACTGGCTAGTTGGCCTGCTTTCGTGTTATAATTTCTATGTAATTCCTCCTAAACAATTCCTTAGCTATATGCAGGAAGCGCTGATACTTGTAACAATTTCTGAATGGGTTTAGAGCAAAACATAAGAACATGAGAAATAGGAGCAGGAGTAGGCCATACTGCCCCTCAAGCCTGCTCCACCATTTAATAAGATCATGGCTGATCTCCGACCTCAACTCCACTTTCCCGCATGATCCTCATATCCCTTGATTTCCTTAGAGTCCAAAAATCTATCGATCTCAGTCTTGAATATATTCAGTGACTGAGCATCCACAGCCCTTTGGGTTAGAGAATTCCAAAGATTCACCACCCTCCTTGAGTGAAGAAATTCTTCCTCCTCTCAGTCCTAAATCACCCATCCACTAGGCTATGTCCCTAGTTCTAGACTTTCCAGCCAAAGGAAACAGTGTCTCTCCGCATCTACCCTGTCAAGCCTTCTAAGAATTTTATACGTTTCAGTGAGATCACCTTTCATTCTTCTAAACTCCAGAGAATATAGTCCCATTATTCTCAATCTCTCCTCATAGGACAACCTTCTCATCCCAGGAATCAATCTAGTGAACCTTTGTTGCATCGCCTCTAAGGCAAGTATATCCATCCTTAGGTAAGGAGACCAAAACTGTACATAGTACTCCAGGTGTGGTCTCACCAAAGCCCCATACAATTGTAGCAAGACTTCCTTACTTTTGTACTCCAGCCCCCTTGCAATAAAGGTCAACCATTTGCATACCCACCAGCATTTACTACTGATAGAACATTATCTGTCTGCATTTTATATCAATATCTTGACTGGGCAATAATTCAGAGATGTACTCGAATCTTACAACATAGCATTTTATAGAAAAAATTATTTTCTATCTGAGCAACTACATTTTCATACATCCCTTCTCAATAATGTACTGCTACACAAGCATGAAAAATATTCTCGATATATTTGTGTCTTGTAAATGAGCTCTGCAAAGGCAGTTTGCTACAAAAAAAACTTTTCTTTCCTCTCCACTGCTGTTTGTACTTGTACTTAAAACTAGGTCATAATCTGTCAACTGTAACTCAGGTAATGGTCTATGAAATCCTTGTGCTATTCAGGGCAATAAAGCACAGGCTATTTTGTTCGAGATTGACAAGTCTTGTTGTCTTAAAAATAGGTCATAATGAAATTAAATGAAAGTGGTTGTTTTCGGGTGAAACCCTTTACATTCATTGTTGAATGGATAATAATCAATGGTAGGGAGCAGAATGTTCAATTAAAAGGAAAATACAGGCTCATCACAGGAACAGAATTCATTAGGGTGAGAATTGACCACATCCACCTTTACGACTTTGAAAAGTGGAAGAAAGAAATCCACTGCTCATTTTTAAAAAAAGTTAAATACATGATTTGATTCTTCCCCAGGGCCCTGTTGCAGTTTAACAAAAAAAAAGTTTCCTTGTAAACCAAGAAGTTTCACTTTTGATAAGTTGCAAGAAAAATTAACACTTGTATTTGACCTCAATTTGTTTCCATTTAACAGTTAACTTTAATTTCAATTTGTATTTACTAGTTGACTGAACCTTGATTTTAATGGATGAAATTGATGTAAAATTAGGCCGTTCTGATCAGGCATGCTCTTGCCACGTTCTTGACCAGTTACACCCCAATTGGCAATATCCACAAGACACTAAGTGAAAGCAAGAAGGGTGTTGGCACCTTTGTCTGCCATTTAGGGACATATTTCAACTGCAGTGCTTCATGACTTCTCCGTTTATGCCTTTTTCCTATATTTATGAATAATGCTTATTAAAGAAGACTCCGACATCTAAATGAGTAATCTCCCTCATTTCATCCTGCTGCTCTTCATCCTTGAAAGATTTGTTTCTTTAAAAAAAAAGTTCACACAGCATATTATTAACAGAAATGAAAGATAAATTGAACAAGCTGTGAAATGAGTAGAGACCAAAGGGAAAAAACCTTTCACTGCCTTTGTTAGGTTCATGTGCAAGGCACTTACGCTGCATTTTCAAATATATTGAAAATATTATTCACACTCGTATAACAGTGCTAACAGTACATTGTTGTGACAGTATATTTGAAAATGTAGTTGCTCAGGTATAATAAAATTTACATTATAAAATGCTTTGCTATAACGCCTTAGTACTTCATTGATTCAATGCTCAGTCCCAGTATTGATGCAACATTATTGTCTAATGTTTTTGAAAAAGCATTTAATTCGAGTAATGAATGTCACTTTTATCCTGCTGTTTTTTTTAATGTGAAATAGCTTGGGCATGTTGTTGCCAGAGAGCCATTCTTATCTAGATTTATGTGTAGGTTTTGCATCATCACTGTGCAGTCTATGGAGAGTCACAGAAATAAATGTGATTTATGCCACCAATGCGGATTCATATCACCAAATGAATATTCATGTGTTAGTTCAAATATGCACATTGCATATTGCATCTGTGGTGAGGATGAAACAGACTGTCATGGTGCAAGATGTTCAAGAGACTGTCCACTGTGTTCAGTTCTGGGCACTGCACCTTAGGAAGGATATATTGGCCTTGGAGGGAGTGCAGCGAAGATTTACTAGAATGATACCTGGACTCCAAGGATTAAATTACGAGCAGAGATTACACAAACTGAGGTTGTATTCCCTGGAGTTTAGATGATTGAGGGGTGATTTGATCGAAGTTTTCAAGATATTAAGGGGAACTGATAGGGTAAATAGAGAGAAACTATTTCCGCTGGTTGAGGAGTCTAAGTCTAGGGGACATAGCCTAAAAATTAGAGCCAGGACTGAAATTAGGAAACACTTCTACACGGTGGTAGAGGTGTGGAACTCTCTTCTGCAAACGGCAGCTGATGCTAGCTCAATTGTTAATTTTAAATAGATTTTTGTTAGCGCTATATACCTTTAATACCTTTGGTTAAAGCAGGTATATGGAGTTAGGTCACATATCAGCTATGATCTCATTGAATGGCAGAACAGGCTCAAGGGGCTAAATGGCCAACTCCTGTTCCTATTACTTCCGTAGTCATGAAACCTCCACTGTCCCTATCTCTCCTTTTCCCCTCTCCCGTCCCATCCAAAAAAAGGCTGCTGATTAATAAAGCCACCGAGAATCCCTCACCAATCAGTCAAAGGTCCTAGTTTTTATAAATTTGGTGAAGTTTTTTTTTGATAAATGATGACATGCCACTACTACAAGGCTTCCTAGTTGATTGTATATGCTTTGTAGGGCTGACATCATTTTACATTCCTGACAAACTTTATTGCCACCACCTCCTGTCGTCTTATTATGTGGCTCTCTGTCAAGTGGGAAAAGCTGAAAATAGTCAGCGATTTGCACACTGCTAAATAGTATTCCTGCTAGGGAGTGATACTACCACTGGCTGCACTACTGCAATAAATTCTAGGCTGTAAAATGTGATAGTTTTCTATAATACAGTCTGTGTTTAATCATGAATACTGTCCTCGAAAGAAGCTAGCTGATTTGTTTTTTGCAAATTACAGGCTTTATGTAGACCTCGATTGATGGCTATTTGTGTTTCTTACAGGTCGACCGACTGATGGAGTTGCATTTTAAGTACCTGGAAGCTGTGCAGGTGGCTGACAAAAAGATTGAAGGAGAAAAACATGTATGCATAAGTTAGTCAGGCAACAACCTTGGTTTCTGTCTCTTGCAAACTTTTATGTTAATCTCTGGCACAACTGCTTGTTGGTTGAATTTGATTCTGCGAACAGTATAACCTCGAGGGATTATATCGATGTTTTTTGGGAGGTTTGGGGTGGGGGGAGTGAAGATAGCATTGTACTTAACTTCAGGTGATGTGTTGTGCCATTTCATTTTAGTAAATGAATGTGTGGAACTGTGGGACGGAGTCATACAAAGTTAGGTTAATCATAACTAAAGCTACCCAGTCAATCCTGGCTTTTATAAGATATCACTGCAGAGAGAATTGTTAATTCATTGTTTGTGACTGGGCAGGCACAAAGTGTAACTCCTATGAAGGTAAGCATGAAATCAAATAAAATGCAAAGAAAAATCTACAGGAGAGGGAAAGCCTCTGGAGAATACATCTAGTGCAAAGTACTCCCCTAAACATGTGCCCTTTGTGACTCTCCAACCAAGTTGTCACCATGAGGTAGAGAACCAGCCTGGCCTCCATTTGCTAATATGGAGGTGAATGATTTGAACTGACCTGATTGCCAACCTGTAGGCACCAAGCTAGGAAACATAAGTACTGGTCAAAAATACAATAGAACCAGCTGGCAGTAATCTTTCCAGATAAATCTGGTTTAGCATCCAGGCTGGTATGGAGAATAACTTCCAAATCAATGAATGAAGCTGCCAACGCCATAAAGCCACATTAGAAGATCAGCTCAGTGTAAGTGAAGTCCCAAGATGGAAGATCTGCATGGCAAAGAAAATTTGTAAATTGACAATAACTCCCACCTAGTAGTAGGTATGTTTATTTTTGGGGGGATAATACTGTATGCGGTAGGTAGCCCCTCTCAAGTATGGCTTCTGCTTGGTATACACCCTTCATCTGCAGCAATACAATTGTGAATAAGCTCTTGCTCTTTCAGTCACTTGTCTTGGCCTTTGTTGCCATCTTCTGTGGAGTGGTAAATATGTAGAAGAGGTTAGGTCTTTAAAAGAAGGCACTACGAATGTATGTAAGCACTAGTTCTTGAGAAGAAAAATAGTTGCTTTAAGTACAGATGTTACAGATTGCCAGTGTTACACCCCTGTTCAAAAAAGGGAGAGGGATAAACTCGGAAATTACACGCCAGTCAGCCTAAAGACAATAGTCCAGGACAAAATTAGGTGGCACTTTTAAAAAATTCATTCATGGGATGTGGGCGCCGCTGGCAAGGCCAGCATTTATTGTCCATCCCTAATTGCCCTTGGTGAGCTGCTGCCTTGAACCGCTGCAGTCAGTGAGGTGAAAGTTCTCCCAAAGTGCTGTTAGGCAGGGAGTCCCAGGATTTTGACCCAGCGAGGATGAAGGAACGACGATATATTTCCAAGTCAGGATGGTATGTGAACGTGCAGGAGGTGGTTTTCCCACGCGCCTGCTGCTCTTGTCCTTCTAGTTGGTAGAAGTCATGGGTTTGGGAGGTGCTGTTGAAGAATCCTTCAGTTATGTGGAGAGACTGGGGAGGCAGTTAACAGGAGATTTGATAGAAGTGTTCAAAATCATGAACGGTTTTGATAGAGTAAATAAGGAGAAACTGTTTCCAGTGGCAGAAGGGTCGGTAACCAGAGGACACAGATTTAAGGTGATCGGCAAAAGAGCCACAGCTGATATGAGGAAATACTTTCTTACGCAGTGAGTTGTAATGATCTGGAATGCACTGCCTGAAACGATAGTGGAAACAGATTCAAAAGTAACTTTCAAAGGGAATTGGATAAATACTTGAAGGGAAAAAATTTACAGGCCTATGGGGAAAGAGCAGGGGAATGGGACTAATTGGATAGCTCTTTCAAAGAGCCGGCACAGGCACGATGGGCCTCCTTCTATGCTGTACGTACTATGACTATGAAAGAGGAACCAGCCAGTGGAATTGGCCAGGGAACTCCCAATGTGAGTCTTGGAGTAAGTCGAATTTTAGTTCTGTCGTAAATATAAACTGGTCCAAAATACCTTCTATTAGAGAAAAATAAAATACACCAAGAAGGTAATGCATGTCATGGAGCAAGTTACAAGGCTAGAGTTTGAGTGTTCAGAAATTCTAAACCATACTACCATAACTCACCTAAGATCAGCTAATTTGTAAAGGTTCGAAACTGGAATCTTTCTGGTCTGCATGGTTCGGTAAGGTACTAGGTGATGGTATCAAACGTGCTAAGAGCTTTTTTGGATGTGGGAATGTGCAGATTGCTTTCATGGAATTTCTTACAAGACAGACCATCTGATAACCCTGTCACCTAAAGATAAGATCATAACCTTGAACTCACCAGATATACAGTATTAAAATGATAGCATCAATTAAAATTCTTGAGCAAATTCCAGTCATGAGGATAGTGCTCCTCTTCGAATTAAAAAAAGTCTTTTTTTAAACTGTTGCTGCATTCCCGCCACCACGTTGACCCCTCTCAGGTGGGAAGGTTTGAACCACGACCTTCTACACAGTTCCTGTGAGTTCCATATCAGCCTGCTCAGAACATGCATCTGTTTCAATTTCAATTTTAAAAAAAATTAGAGACCAGTCACTAAATTTTAAATATTTTCTGTTTGGCTGGTGAACTATTTAATAGTTTTCAAACCACTTGAAATCGCCCAAAAGTTTATGATCTTATGGCTCAGTACTATGCTAGATAGTGCTACCAGAAAAACCCAGACCCTTTTTTTTTAAGTGGAGAGAAATCTACAGATTACATTAATTGACTAATTTTCTTACAGGGCAGAATATGCAAGTGCAACATGACTTCCTGATGCAATCTGCTTCACTTACGTGAACAGAGAGTAGCTTAAATGTTAAAAGTTTTGACAACCCCTCCCCACGTTAACTGAAAGGTTCTAACATACCCATTTTGCTCATTTTTAATCAAAGTGTATAATACATGCTTAAATCAATAACATATGTTTAAAGGTGTTAATGGTACATATATCTGTTAAAATAATCAATTCAGAATAACTGTTAACTCATTATTCACTTTTGAAAAGTGTGCATATTTGTCTAAGTTCTTGAATGTCCAATTAGCTATAAAACTGTTGTTTGTGAAGAAGTTTTTACATTTAACTAGTGCATTATGGTATTCTCACAAAGCCCCAGAGTGTTCCACAACCAATAATTACTTTTGAATTAATTATTACTGTGTAAACAAACTAAGGTTATTTAATTATAACTATATATACTGGACAACAGATATGTTTATTTTCCTTTATTTAAAAAAAAGATCTAGAGAAACCATCCTCCATTTCTTAAATTAGAGACAGTGACAAACTGTTGGAACTAATTCCATTTCTTCAGCTCACCAAATATTGTTGAACACAGACAGTTAGTATTAAGAATTGATGCTTTTTTCTTGAACCATGAAATAGACTACATGCCTCAAGTCATTTCTTTTGACCTTTCCCTTCCTGCTTTTTCACCATTTTAAGTAGGTGACATGGTCGAGATCATAAGGAAGAGATGTATCAATTAAATAAACCTAATAACACATTTATTTTGTTGCTGCAAATCAAAATGTTTATGGAATTTATCCTAAAACTTTGTGCCGTCTGTTCTTTTCAGGACATGGTCCGTCAAGGGGAAATAATTGATGATGATATGGAAGATGAATTTTATCTGAGGCGCTTGGATGCCGGCCTTTTTGTCCTTCAGCTGGTTTGCTTCATTATGGTGGAGATCTGCAATGCTAGTATCCCTCAGGTGATTTGAGAATTGACTCATTAAGAATTATTCTTGTTCAAAATACATCTGTGTGATGAGTGCATTCTTTATTACTATCAGTCTGACATAAAATTGAGGCCAACTTGCAAAAAATAATCCATTGTGATCATTGCTTCACAATTGAACGACATCAGCGAAAATGAAAATATTGTCAAGTGAGCTTGGTAGGTTGCTACTAGGCACAAAACAAATATATATTTAGTATGTGTGCATTATTTTCTGTTTTTCCTTACTTGAAATTGTGTTTCGGGCTGTGAAATTAATCCTCCTAAAATAGCTTGTTACATGGATAATGCTCATGGTTTGACTGTTTGAGAACTGAGTCTTATAAAAGATAAATGTGACCATTCATTCACTCCCCAGTTGATAAGTGAGATTTATCAGTTTTGTAACTTTTTAGGCACCTGCTTCATTTAGAGCACATTCATCTCCCCAAGTTCCACTTTTCTCCTATCAGCATCAGTCAAATTGCACGACCACAAATAAGAAAAAAATATTTTAGAACAGTTATCCACTATCGACCTGTGGCTACAGCTTCTTATGAATTTGAGAATGTTTTAATATGTTCACCAGAAAATAGAACTCTGTTTGTTTGAACTTCAGAACTTACATAAGTTACAGGAAGAGCTTTCCTTCAATACAACCCTCTCTGGAGCCAGAATATGTCAATTATAGTATAACAAGGATAGGACACAATGGGGTATTCTATCCAGAAGTGAATGAGAACGGGGTGCATGCTGACGTCACCTCCATTCTTTCATTTAATCCCCCGCCTGTCCATTATGGAAAGTACCTAACCTCTTCTCAGGTTGCATCCCGAATGGACTTGAGCAAAATGCCACAACAACTTGCATGGGTGTAAGCTTGGCTTGATCGGTTGCCTGTGAGTCAGAAGGTTGTGGGTTCAAGAGTCATTCCAGATCTTGAGCACATAATCTAGTCTAACAGTTGTTGGGAGCTGAACAGAATGGCTTTGGTTTTGCCAGTGTTGAGTTGGAGGAAATTTCTGCTGATCCAGGAGTTGATGTCAGCTAAGCAGTCAAACAGCACAGTGATAGTCAAGGAGTAAAGGTGGTAGCAGAGAGATACAGCTTGGGTGTCATCAATATTCATGTCAAAGATGTTTAATGCCCACAAGTGATTGTGCTCAGTGGCAGCATGTAGAGGAGGAAAAGAAGAGGCCAAGAATGAAGCCTGTGATGCGCCCAAGATGACCATGTTGAGGTTACTGGAAGTAGCTATTGCAAGAGAGTTTTTATCGAGGCAAGTAAAGTGGAATCAAGGTAGAGCAGTTCTACAGAGGTGGACTGTGAAAGAGGATGGAATGTTTTACTGTCGAATGCTGCTTGTGCAGGAGGTAGATGCAGTGAGCTTTGGGGTGATGGGTGAGAAGCTGTAAAGTGATAGAGTGAGGGCAAGGGTATTGAGGGCCTGGGCTGGGAGGAGGCAGCAGAGTGGATGGTCTCCATTTTTGTGACAAAGAAATCCATCAACTCCTCACAATTATGATTGGAAGTGAAAATTGAATGAACAGAGGAAGGAGATAGATGAGACTGGAGTTGTCTTTACTCTCCGGGATAATCCTGGATTAGTGGGAGGTTCTGGGCAAGGAGAAGGTGCAGTATTGCTTTAGATGATTGAGCCAGATGCATTGAACAATCAGACCAGTCATGTTCCAAGTACACCTTAGCCTGTGGCTCTCTGCTGTAAGAAGATGGGGATTGGAATTGTACTTGATGGGCTGAGAGCAAGAGGGCAGGAAATAGTGATTTTGAGAGGCTGTTGGAAAGAGATTTGGCGAATTGTTTTGTTACAGGTTGTTTTGGAATCTGTAGTTAGGCAGAGTAGCCTCAGTAAGAGGGTAGGAGTCACCATCTGTGAGCCAAGTTTTGGTAAGGCACAGGATGTTGATCGATTAATCTAGGATTGTGAATGATAGCCTTATTTGCCATTTTGTGTGGACATTTTGAAGAGTGATGCAGAGTAGGTGGAGAGTAGGAGATCCCCAGATGTTTGCAGAGTGGAGGAGATTGGAGAGGTTTGTTCTCAGATAGAATTGCGAGTTTTATGGGTACTGCAGTTTTTCAGAGGGAAGATGGGCATCTTTTGTGCTGAGATAGGGAAGTAAGGCAGTGTGGATTGCTTCTTTTGGAGATCCAATGACAGGAGCTGCTATGGGTTTGGTGGAGGATGCCTCGAGTGGAGTAGATGCAAGCTGTTCAGGAGGGACTCAGTCTTGGAGCAGTGGCAGAATAGATAATTAGAGGAGTAGTGACAAGTAGATTGGAGCCTCAGGCAGTAGAGTCAAGGAATGGGAAATGATTGTAACAGAGACCAAGAAAATAGTAGAGGCAAAAGAAGGAGAGGGGGTTAAAGCAAGAGGGGAGATAGATGATGGTGAGTTTGTGGTGGTTGTCAAGCTAGCTAATTAGATTTGTGAGTTTTACAATCCCAAGCCCACTTCCTACTAGTCCATGGGATAGCATGTTAATATACTAATGTATTGTTTCATTTGTTTTCAACCTGCCTGTTTCCTTGAATAGGCAGAAAGGAACTAAAGCAAGCAGGTGGAAAACAAATTAATGTAACAGTAGATGAATAGTTTTTAGAGTGGTTCAGGAATGATGTCTTTTGTGGTATTACATGTTGTCTGGCTAAGTGCTTGTGCCTTAGGAAGATTATTACAACAGCATAAAGAAGCTACCTTTAAATGAAAAAGAGCTTGCTGGTTATTGGACGTTACCTATATTGCTACCACACAGCAGGAAGAGGATTATTCCATATTTGCCATAACTACCTTTTTAACAAATACCTCATTCTTTTTAACTAGTCCTTTTTTAGAGGAGTAGTCCTCAGCTTTAATCAAACACAGCTTGGAGTTGTAAATAACATGCCACTTTGGAGGGTTGGATTAGCAACTAACATACTGCTGTAGTGCATGTTGTGTTCTCGCTCTGCACTGCCCCTCGCTCTGCACCGCCCCACCCCCCCAATTCCGCTCTCCTCCAGCATCCTTACTGTTGAAATCAAGACTGATTGCACCATCTACTACAGAAACTCATTCTGTTAAATTAAAGCTCCATGGCTCCCTCGGTTTTTTTCTTAAAGTCAAAACCTAAGCTTAGCATTCGTAACCACGGTTTGATTTATCTTGTCTCCTCTTCTCAACCTTGATACCCTGTGGGCTTCTACCCTTCACCTTGATTTCTCAATTAAAAAGAAACAAGGTAGCAATCAGTTTCACTCTGTAATTCCATATATGAAATAGGAAACTAATTGTGAGGATAAACCCCATCCCACCACAAGTTGGCAGCTCCTGTGAGGGCTTCTATGATATGTGCTTGAGTTAATAATTCTCCTGCTTGAATGGAATAAGCTTCGCATTCTGTTGTTCCAAAGCATGGATTAAATCTTTATTGGATAAATCTATAGCAAGTTAAGCTTTTTATACCTGTCACTGCTAATAATAGAGGGGAAATGAGTCCCTTTTTAGTCTTTTCCATGGTGGTATTACAGATAAAAGAATATGATACTGTCCTGAAGAGGTGTTTCTTCAATCCTTTTATCAAAATGTGTATAAATTTAAGCAAAGTGCCTTTGAGTTAGCATATTCAAAGTTTCATCGTTTACTTGTGTGTTCATATTTGTATGACAGTTCTTTGGAAAACAGTTAAAAAGCTGTGGCTCTTCAAAAGTGAGAGCAAAACATTTCAAACAGACCCAGGTAATTTTTTACTTTGTTTTGGTGTGTTACGCTGAGACCATATTTGTATTTGTTTTCAGATAAGACAGCGTGTGCACCAGATCCTGAATATGCGAGGTGGTTCAACCAAAGTGGTTAGACATATTATGAGAGGTATGAACAGAAACATTTCAGCAACAGAAAGGACAATTAAGTCCCTTTTGACAACTGTGCTCTCACCTGCCTGATTTTTCACTAAATAAAGCCTTCCTTGTCCAGAAATGCATCCAATTGTCCCTTGAACTCAATTTCAGTAGCATTCTCTGATAATTTCCATGCATCTATTACTCATTGGATTAAAATATTCTGCCTGACTTCCCATGTTCCTGACTTAATTTTAACTCCTGATATTTGAATGTTTCATCCTAGTTGCCTGTATTAGCTTTGTCAGTTCACTTTGTAACCTTGAGGTTCCATTATTATTTGAATAGCAGTGCAAATGCCAGGTTAGATCTTGGACAACTATGTAAACTGCAAATTATTCTATGCCAACAAATGTTGCCAGTGTGCTTTGTTATTGATTTTATGTCACTTCATCTGGATATTCAATTTCATACCCGTTCTTTGCAGCTGTGGATTAATCCTGTAGAGCACTATAGTAGTGCAAATATATTTCACTTCTGTACAAACTATGAAATCCCAGTATGTAGCTTTTTAATCTACATAGAATGTACAGCACAGAAAAAGGCCATTCGGCCCAACAGGTCCATACCGATGTTTATGCTCCACATGAGCCTCCTCCCTCCCTACTTCCTCTAACCCTATCAGCGTATCCTTCTATTCCTTTCTCCCTCATGTTTACCTAGCTTCCCCATAACTGCATCTATGCTAGTCGTCTCAACTACTCCTTGCGACTTCCACATTCTAACACTCTCTGGATAAAGAAGTTTCTCCTGAATTTCCTATTGCATTTATTAGTGACTATTTTATATTTATGGCCCCTAGTTCTGGGGTTCGATTTTAGTAGTGGGTTCCCTGTGCGTTATCGGCGGGGTGGGCTCAAAAATGTCAATTTCCATGTGCGGGAGCGGATCGCGCCACGATCCCGGCCACTTCCGGGTCCCGCGCTGACGTGCGGGGCTGCGTGCGCGGCCCCCGCTGGTGGGAATCCCGCAGGCAATTAAAGCCAGCGGGATGCCACTTGAGTGTACTTACCTTGCTTGTTGAGGTCATTAAATGAGCTGAATCAGCTGTCAAAACAGGAAGTGTGGGATTTTACCTTCAACGCAGAGTGTTTCACACACTGGGGGAAACAGTCTCCCTCCAACCAGACGTGTTGCAGCCAGCAGCCTGTGGCAGCTGCCAAGGTGCACTCCACAGGGGAGGGGGGGGCGAGCCCTCACCCACGCAGGAGGCCACCGCGTCACATAGGGCAACCCCTGCCCTCCACCACCCCCCGCCAAGCCAGAGGACAGACCGACGTGAAACCGCAGCCCCAGTTCGAGGAACCACCTACCTACCCTGCACAACCCCTCAGACCAACACCTGCCAGATGGGTGGTGCGTGGACATCCTCGGAGGACGAACAGCATGACCAGCCCCAGCAGCCTCGCAGTCCACGCCGTCCGCCTCAGAGACGTGGAGCCCCCCAACACGGTGCTGTGGCACGCCCACCTGCACAGCAAGAGGGAGGGCAACCGCAGAGAGAGATGCGTCGCAGGAGGCACTACCCTCCGCACAGGGTGTACAGACCGAGGCTCAGCTTCATGGACCTCTCCGAGGAGCAGTGCATATGTCGGCTCAGAGTCATTCGCCAAGTAGTCGCCGACATCTGCAGCCTCCTGAACGACGAGCTGCTCCCGGATGGACCAAGCAGCATCTTCTTACCTGTCGCCGTCAAAGTCACCACTGCCCTCAACTTCTTCGCATCCAGATCCTTCCAGGGTGCCACCGGGGACATCACCGGGGTCTGTCAGTCGTCTGCACACAAGTGCATAAGGCAGGTCACCGATGGGTTGTTCCACAGGGCCTCGCACTACATCAACTTCGCCATGGACGAGCACAGCCAGATGGAGAGGGCGGTTGGATTCCATGCCATGGCTGGCTTCCCACGGGTACAGGGTGTAATCGGCTGCACCCACATCGCAATACGGGCACCTCCGCATGAGCCAGGGCTGTTCATCAACAGGAAGGGGTATCACTCCATGAACGCCCAGCTCATTTGTGACCACCGCCAGAGATTCCTACACGTGTGCGCCAGATACCCCGGCAGCTGCCAC